>NW_016806198.1:3034497-3068333 GCF_001698545.2 Rhinopithecus bieti
TTTTTTTTTTTTTTTTTTTTTTCTGTGTACTCTTCTATAAGCGTCTTCACTTTAAAGAGGAAGAAACTGTGTCTCAAAGAGATTAAACAACTCTACTCATCTGAGGTAACCCAACAACTGAGTCCAGCTGTCATGACACTACCAAGAACTCTGGCTAAGTGAGTCACAAAAGCAACCCTTAGATTTCACACGTTCTGCATGGGTAATGGTTGAGTGAAGGATCTCAGTGGATCCACAGTGCAGATACATGAAACGTTTGTCCTTCAAATAACTGCTACCAACCGCTTTGTAGACAGCCTCCCTCCACCTTTCCATCCGGAAAGAGCCTCCACTTAATCACTTCTCAGCCTGATTCTGTAACTTCTCATTACTTTTTGGTTAATAAAATCTAATTTCAGTTAGCTCCCTTCCTTCCTAAAGCAGGCAGTCTGGGATGGCCCTGGGTTTGGAGTTGGGGCGCGCGGCCAGGTGGCGGTCTCCTTCTCTGGGCTGTCAGGGCTGCGGGCGACTGTAACCTCCTGGAGGAGGTCTCGACAGAGGGGTCCCAGGCGCAGCGCCCCCGGGCTCCTCTTGCCTCAGCGGAGCGTCCCACTGCAGGCCGGGACGCGCGCCTCTCCCGCCCGGCTCCCGCACGCACAGCGAGCCTGCAGCCTGGGATCCTCCGCTCCAGCACCCCGGCTTGGGATGGGTCCCGGCTCTCTACCTCACGCCGGCGGGGCTACCCTTTCACTCCGCCTCCATCTGCTTTCTGGTCTGCGCTCGCTCCTGGAGCTCCTGGAGTATACACTCCAACTGGGACAGAAGATGTCAGTCTCGCTTTCTCTCAGACGCCCGCGAAGTTGAGACTGCATTCTTCTGAAGATTCACTACTCCCTGGTTTAGGGAGAAGTACCAGCCAGTGCGCTCGCCTCCCACCGCCTTTCCTATCCCCACTGCGTCCTTGACCCAGGCGGACATCTGTGTCATATCTGGGGCCCGCCCTGGGGCTCCACGTCTTACCTGCATCACTTTTGAACCCAGTGCTGATCTCTATTTCCCGCACACCCCAGCCCTACCGGGTAACCTCTGAGAGTAGAATAAAAAAAAAGATCTCAAAGTGTCTGCAGGACAACCATAAGGCAGCATACATGAATACGGACGTTGGCTTAGGTAGAGGGCTTACTTTTGCCATTTGTTATTTTAGCTTTGTTTTTTTTTTTTTTTTTTTTTTTTTTCTAGCAATGTGCATTGCACAAAAGAGGCTCTCAAGAAATCGTTGCTTTTTTTCTTGTAAACCCAGGTCAGTTTTGTATAGCCTGTTTTTAAAGAATGTGACATAACTGCAATCTCTCTTTTTAATCTTACATTTTTTTAGACCTTTCACGGTGGATTTAAAGCAGCTCTTTAAATAGTAGGTAAGTGTTTCCAACTTTCTAAAGTAAAAATTAATTGCATCAGATATTATTAAAGTTAAGGTAATGTAAACCACAAGTTTCAGGGTGTGGATACAGTTATTGTTGTTGTTGTTGTTTTAATTTTTTGTAGAGATAGGGTCTTGCTCACTATGTTGCCCAAGCTATTCTTGAAGTCCTGGCCTCAAGTGATCCTCCCACCTCAGCCTCCCAAAGTGTTGGGATTACCAGCATGAGTCACCATGCCCTACTAGATACAGTCCTACTCAAGTGACAAAGTCATAAGAGCTATTAAAACATATTGCAATAATAGTATCATAACCTTACACCCACCTCCATAGTCCTTACTGTGTGCCAGGCTCTGTTCTAAATGCTGTAAGAATGTTAACTGAGTTATACAGGTTTTCTCAAAGCAGGATTTGACTCCAGGATGAGTGCTCTTAACCACCGCACAATATTGTCTCTCTGACTTTATGTTTCTGGAGAATATGAAAATAATACCTTACATAAATTTCTGTGATTTCAATCACAGAATTACCAGCATTTTTTAAAGCATTACCTTTTATACAGCCACTGTGTAACAGCTTTGAGAGTATTATGTCATTTTATCTCAAATTCTACCCCTTCAGCCCACCCAAGAGGCAGACATGGAAACCACAGCTCCGTTTTACAGATGTGAACACTGCAACTCAAAGACATTAAGTTTTTTGGCCAAGGTCATGACATTAGTAAGTGGCAAAGCTAGGCTACAAATCCAGGTAAACCTGACACCAAAGTCTATGCTCTAAACCACAACACTCTGGGTTCTGTTCAAAGTGAACTAAATTAGGTCTAAACACAACCCCATATTTAGTCACCTGGCACAATCATGATGTTGCATCAAATCAGAGGTTGCAAATTGATGACTCCTACTCCTGGGCTTACAGCCTCTCTGTGAAGTGCTGAAGATCTGGCAGCACAGGGCCCATGCTGCACCAGCAGGCACAATTGCCTCAGCTGGGGCTGAACAGTGCCAGCTCATTTCAGACATGCAGGCACTCAGGTCCCAACCAGTCCACTTCACCGAACTGTGCCAGTGGCCCCCACAGGCATTTGAGTTTTTGCTCCCTGCCCTAGAAATGTTCAGACCAGTGCTGCATCTCCTCTAATCATTGCAAACTGGTGCAGATTTTGAAATAAATTTATGCCAGTTGAGCAGGGGTTTCCTACAGTGTAAAGCTAGACATCTGGAGTTTGGGAATTCCAATTTTAATGCCCTCCTGGCTTTAGGCCAACTTTAGATTTTACAATCCCACATCAAGGTTTATGATATGGCTCCCAGTGACAGATGTGTGCACTAGCTCTGCTCGCTGGGGAAAATAATCTGTCTGACATAGGGCTAAATTCAACCTCTGTTCGCCATTCACAGTCTCAGCAGTCTCATTTCTCTCTGTGTAGATTACCACTGCATATCTAAGCCTTTCAAGTTTTCTCTTTCCCTCAGAACCTAGAAGGTCCCTGGAGGGTAAAGACTGTCTGCAAAGTCAGTGTGAGTCATGTTTTAGTTTCTGAAAAGAGAAATTTGGCGTCCATAGAGCTGCAGATAAGAAACGGGATGTGTAGTATGAAGACAAAAGAGGCAGAAGGGACACCTAGTCTTCACAAAACAGAGATACAGCTGTACATAATAAGATTGGACAGATAGAGGATTTGCACAGAAACGTTGGCTATCTGAACACCATGTGGTTGTCAGAAATACATTTGGGAAGGAAGAGAAAGAATAATGTGATTTCTCTTCCTAACATATATTGGAGACCAGTCAATAAGGAAACAGTCTCATTGCTGAGATATTTTTATTTCTTCAACACCATGAAAGTTAATGAAATATTATAACATTTTATTTATCTAGGCTATAAATTTGTGTATTGATAGAGTCTTCTTTTCTGGTGATATGATTTGAATTTTGTCCCCTCCGAATCTCATGTTGAAATGGGATTCCCAGTGGTGGAGGTGGTGCCTGGTGGGAGGTGATTGGATCATAAGGGTGGATTGCTCATGAATGGTTTAGCTCTGTCTCTTTGGTGATAAGTGAGTTCTCACTCGGTTAGCTCAAGCTAGATCTGGTTGTTTAAAAGGGTCTAGGACATCCCCATTCTCTCTCTCTCTTGCTCTGTCTCTTGTCATGCAATGCACTGACTTCCCGTTTGCCTTCCACCACAAATCTAAGCTTCCTGAGCCTCACTGGAAGCAAACACTGGCACCACACTTCTGTACACCCTGCAGAACCATGAGCTAATTAAACCTCTTTTCTTTATAAATGACCCAGACTCAGATATTTCTTTAAAGCAGTGCAAGAATGGACTGACACACTTGGGTATATAATACTTATATTTTAGATTACTGGAGATTAAAAAGCTCAAACTGGCTTGAACAAAAAAAAAAATGAGCTTATTTATTCATATAAGAGACATCCAATTTAGCTTCAGATGTGGCCGCATCCAGATATTAATATGGAGTCATCAGGAGTTAGTATCCATCTCCTGGCTCTTTTTTCCTATATATTGGCTTTGTTCTCTGGCAGGCCATCCTGTGGTGGCAAGATGGCCTCCAGCAGCCCTAGATATACATTCTGCCAGGTTATCAATCCCAACAGAAAGAAATGATCTCTCAGAAGAATTTGAGCAAAATCCCCAGGACTGTCTCTGTTTGATCTGGCATTGGTCATGGGCTCACCCCAGAATTCGTTACTGTGGCCAGAGGGATGTGATGATGTGGTGTTCTCATTGATTGGTGCTGAGTCCCCACTAAAGGCAAGGGGTAGGGCCATCTCCATCCAAATCATAATATCAATGTCGGAGAGATGTGATTTTCAAGACAGAGAAAGGGTGGGGCAGGGATTCTGTGTGCAGAAGGGCAATGGGCAGGCCAAACCACAGATGGTCAAAAACATTCTTCACTCAGACCTTGAGGCAGAGGGAAGGATGAGCTTTCATTAAATGAGTTTTTTCCTAGTCCTTTTGAAAAAGGACTCAGTATTGAGTTTCTCAGCTTCTAGGTCCAACCCACAAATAAACCAGAAGAGTAAAAATTATTATTTTCATTGGATCACTGCACCAAATACAATCAAACAGAAACCAATATATCAGCAAAGGAACTCTTTTCATGAAATATCCTGGCTATCCTTAGTGACCCAATAGTTACCTCCAGGTAATATTAAGCATCAAAATGTTATTCACCCAAACTCCTACATATTAATTCTGAGGCTCCCACATTATTGGCATAGAGCCAACTCTTAATTATTGGCAGATGCAGAATACAGAAATTATGGATCAAGCCTAAGGTCTCGTTTTGGCCAAGAGATTCAGACTCTTTTCCAGATAAACCTTTACCCCAGCTGCAGCAAGCAACAACACTGACTAATTTGACTTTCACATCTGGCAAAATGGCTCCCACACATACCCAGATAGGAATGTGGGTCATACACTCCTCAACCTACTTCACAGAGTCTAATGAATTGATATCAACTCATACCAAATGCAAAAGGGGAGCATTTTTATAATTTTGGTAAGAAGATTTAATTAACCAAGAACTCAAAAAGCCAATGGTGAAAATCAAATCCAAAGCTGATATTTTCAACTTAATTCCTTCCTGCCCTACCCCCATCTAAAAGGTAGAGAAGACCCTCAACCATCTTCCCCACCAAAACATAAAATTTCTTCTTTCTCTTATATTCTTAATTATTCTACAAGTTTCCATAATTACCTAAGCATAAATCTTCAGGGAGAAACTGTAGATGAGAAACAGAAAAAGTTGAAGATAGAACCTTGAAGGCAGGAGGGGTAAAGGAATCAGCTCAGGAAAACAAGGAGTGATCAGAGAAGCCATGGGAGACATGGAGGGGTTTTTACAATGGAGGCCAACTTAGAAGGAGCTGGCCAGTGGTGTCCTGCTTAGGGGTCAGTTTTATTTCATCTTAAACTCTTCTCACTCCATCCACTCCAACTGCTGAATAACTTTCTTTTATTCGCTAGAAGCTTGCTCCATGCTCTTTGGAAATCTTCATATGGACCACACCTTGGACCCGGCTTGATCACTAGCTACATGTCCAGTCTTGAAGGTGGCTTGTGCCACTGCCAACACTATCTGCTGATGTGTATCCAGGCCTCCTGTGTGCCAGGTATAGTATCAAATGCCATGCATGAATCATTTAGTTTAATTTTAAAAATAATTCCACAGAATAGGACACTTTTATTATCCCCATTTTCCAGATGAGGAAATTTGGCTTAAAATGATAAAGTATCTTGCCCAAGGTTAACCCATTAGTAAGTCTCAGGGCAATAGTATGTCATAAAAAATGGAGGGAAGAAAGAAGAAACCTGGGAAATCTACACATTTGTCTATTCTATTATTACATGGCCATACTGTGTTTATATTTAAGTAAGGCTATGATTCTTTTTTTAGAATATTCACCAAGCAAATTCTTGATGAGAAGATATAGATTGTATTCTTTAACATAAAGCATGCTAAAACATGAGAAATAATTAAAATTATGGAAATCATTTTTCAGGATCAACACATTCTAGTAACACTGAGCTCCAAGGAATACTCGGGTTTTGTTTTGTTTTGTTTTCCCTAGGAGCATAAATCCCTCTTTGATGAGAGAGAGCCCTATGGTGGTGACTTTCTTGGTGGTTTACTCTTAATTCTGAATCCCGAGAATAAAACACACAAAAGAAAACCCATTCCGATTACAGAACTAATAGCTAGTATGCAGTAAAATTCACACAGGACATGGAGTCAGACTGAGTTGGGATTTTATGTACTGATTAGCTGTGGGATTCAAGACAGGTCCTTAACCTCCACAGGTTATGAGGACGATCACAATACATATGCTCACGGGAGTATCCTCTCTACATAAATGTGTAGGAATTTTAGTTAAACTAATTTCTAGGATAATATTTGAGGAGCCATGAAAGTTAAATATGATGGTAAATGGGAATATAGGTCTGACACCTAGGAGATACTAAAAAAGGAAATTTAATTGAAATTTTAAATATACCTATTCGTTGACCCAGCAATCCCACTTCTAGGAAATAACTACTCAGAAAGGAAACCACAAGCAAAGAAAGGTACACGTACAAAGATATTCATGAAGCATTGAAATAGCAAAGAAGCAAAAATTAGAACGGCTGACCAAACAGTGGTCCACACATGGCAGTGGCTGCGAGTGTGGGTGATGGCAACCAAATGTGTGGGCAGTGGAGCTAAACTGTGTGAGCAACAGAGCCAAATGACCTCAGTTGGGATCCTGGCTGCATTAATGTTGTATGATTCTGGGCTAATTACTTAACCTCTCAAGGTGTCACTCTCTTACCTCTGTAAAATGAAAATGATAAAAGTGATTACCACACAGGTCATTGTGAAGATTAAAATGAGTTCATACTTGTAAGGTATTTAGAAAAATAAGTAGCACATAATAAACTTTGCTGAATGTCAGCAATCTTGTAACCATTTTAATTTTAATTCTTAAGTTTTAACTTAAGTTTTGTTTCATCAAGGTATAATTTATATATTCGCCAACTCTAGGTATACAGTTTGACGAATTTTGGTAAATTCTACAACCAGCACGATCAAGAATTTTTTCACGGTCAAGAAAAGTTACCCGTGCCCTTTTGCAGAATATTTCCTCCTCCATTCTCAAGGAACCATTGATCTGCTTGTAGTTTTGGCTTTTCTTTTCTTTCTTTCTTTTCTTTTTTATTATACTTTAAGTTCCAGAGTACATGTGCACAATGTGCAGGTTTGTTACATAGGCATACATGTGCCATGTTGGTTTGCTGCACCCATCAACTTGTCATTTACATTAGGTATTTCTCCTAACACTATCCCTCCCCCAGCCACCAACCCCTCAATAGATGCAGAAAAGGCCTTTGACAAAATTCAACAGCGCTTCTTGCTAAAAACTCTCAAAAAACTAGGTATTGATGGAATGTATCTCAAAATAGTAAGAGCTATTTATGACAAATCCACAGCAATATCACACTGAATGGGCAAAAACTGGAAGCATTCCCTTAGAAAACCGGCAGAAAACAAGGATGCTTTCTCTCACCGCTCCTATTCAACATAGTGTTGGAAGTTTCAAAGAACATCTGAAACTTTCTTCCCATCACTTTCCAGTGCATCAGTGTAGATTTGGTCTTTTCACATAGTCCCATATTTCTTGGAGGCTTTGTTCGTTTCTTTTTACTCTTTTCTCTCTAATCCTGTTTTCTCACTTTATTTCATTAATTTGATCTTCAGTCACTGATATCCTTTCTTCCACTTGGTTGAATCAACTATGGAACCTTGTGCATGCGTCACGAAGTTCTCATGCCATGGTTTTCAGCTCCATCAGGTCATTTAAGGTCTTCTCTACACTGTTTATTCTAGTTAGTCATTCATCTAATCTTTTTTCAAGGTTTTTAGCTTACTTGCGATGGATTAGAACATGCTCCTTTAGCTCAGAGAAGTTTGTTATTACTGATGTTCTGAAGCCTACTTCTGTCAACTCATCAAACTCATTATCTGTCCAGTTTTGTTCCCTTGCTGGCGAGGAACTGTGATCCTTTGGAGCAGAAGAGGTGCTCTGTTTTTTGGAATTTTCACCTTTTCTGCTCTGGTTTCTCCCCATCTTTGCAGTTTTATCTACCTTTGGTCTTTGATGTTGGTGACTTACAGATGGGGTTTTGGTGTGGATGTCCTTTTTGTTGATGTTGATGCTATTCCTTTCTGTTTGTTGGTTTTCCTTCTAATAGTCAGATCCCTGAGCTGCAGGTCTGCTGGAGTTTGCTGGAGGTCTATTCCAGACCCTGTTTTCCTGGTTATCACCAGCAGAGGCTGCAGAACAGCAAATATTGCTGCCTGATCCTTCCTCTGGAAGCTTCATCCCAGAGCGGCACCCACCTGTTTGAGGTGTTTGTTGGCCTCTACTGGGAGGTGTTTCCCAGTCAGACTACACGGGGGTCAGGGACCCACTTGAGGAGGCAGTGTGTCGTTTCTTGGAGCTTGGATGCTGTGCTGAGAGATCCACTGTTCTCTTCAGAACTGTCAGACAGGGACTTTTAAGTCTGCAGAAGTTGTCTGCTCCCTTTTGTTCTACTATGCTCTGCCCCAGAGGTGGAATCTATAGAGGCAGTAGGCCTTGCTGAGCTGTGGTGGGCTCCTCCCAGTTCAGACTTTCCAGCCTCTTGTTTACACTGTGAGTTACTCAAGACTCAGCAATGGTGGATGCCCCTTCCCCCATCAAGATGCAGCATCATAGGTTGATCTCAGACTGCAGTGCCAGCAGGGAGGAAGGCTCCATGGTCGTGGGACCCGCTGAGCCAGGCATGGAAGGGTATCTCCTGGTTGCTAAAACTGCAGGTAAAGGGCAATATTTGGTCAGCAGTGTACCGTTTCTCCAGGTACAGTCTATCACAGCTTCCCTTGGCTAGGAAAGGGAAATCCCCTGACCTCTTGTGCTTCCCAGGTGAGGTGACGCCCTGCCCTGCTTCAGCTCGCCTTCTGTGGGCTGTGCCCACTGTCCAACCAGTCCCAGTGAGATGAACCAGGTACCTCAGTTGGAAATGTAGAAATCATCCATCTTCTGCATCAATCTCTTTGGGAGCTGCAGAGTGGAGCTGTTCCTATTTGGCCATCTTGGAAGCGACCCTGAGTTTTGGCTTTTCTAGGTACAGATGGAATCATGCATACATAGACTTTTGTGTTTGGGTTCCATTGCACATAGTTTTTTGTTTGTTTGGCTGTTTTTTTTTTTTTTTTTTTTTTTTTTTTTTTTTTTTTTTTTATAATATTTTTTTTTTGAGATAGAGTCTCACTTTGTTGCTCAAGCTGGAGTGCAATGGCATGATCTTGGCTCACTGCAACCTCATCCTCCTGGGTTTAAAGGATTCTCGTGCCTCAGCCTCCCAAGTAGCTGGGAATATAGGTGAGTGCCACCATGCTGCCCAGTCTTCTGAACAAGCTTTTGAGATCATGATGTCATTATGTGTATTTATGTTTTGGGTTCCTTTTTAATTGCTGAGTAGTATGCCATCAGATAATATACCACAATTTGGTTTCCATTCATGAGTTCATTGAACATTCAAAGTTGTTTATTTTTTTGCTCTGGAATATTCACATACATGGCCTTTTGTATGGAACATGCTTTCATTTCTTTGGGATTAAACAAGCTATGAAGTGGTATTGGGTGGTCATAGTTAAGTGTCTGTTTATTCTTATAGTAATTGGCTAATGTTTTCCAAAAGTGGGCTTACCATTTCACATTTGATTTATTCATAACTATTTTTTAAAAAAGGAAAAAACTGGCCGGCACGGTGGATCACGCTCTGTAATCCCAGCACTTTGGAGGTGAGGGGGCAGATCACAAGGTCAGGAGATCCAAAAGCATCTTCGGCTTAATATGGTGAAACCCATCTCACTAAAAAAATAGAAAAAAAAAAAAAAATTAGCCGGGCGTTGGTGGCAGGCACCTTATCCCGTACTCGGGAAGCTGAGCAGGAGAATGGTGTAACCAGGAGGTGGAGCTTGTAGTGAGGCTGAGATCGCTGCCACTTGCACTCCAGCCTGGGGACTGGAGTGAGATCCATCTCAAAAATAAATAATAAATAAATAAATAAATAAATAAATGAAAATAAAAAGGAAAAACTGGGGGCCAGGTGCAGTGGCTTATACCTGTAATCCTAGCACTTTGGGAGGGCAAGGGGGGTGTATCGATTGAGCTCAGGAATTTGAGACCAGCATGGGAAACACGGTGAAACCCTGTTGCTATAAAAAATACAAAAGAATTAGCATGGTGGCACCCAGCCTGTGGTCCCAGCTATTCAAGAGGCTGAAGTGGGAGGATCACTTGAGCCCAGGAGGTGAAGGTTGCAGTGAGCAGAGATCATACCACTATACTCCAGCATGGGTAACAGAGTGAGACCCTGTCTCAAAAAAAAAAAAAAGCAAATTTCACCCCATTTGAATAAAGTAGGTGTAAATATAATTGCATAGCTAAGGAAAGAAATGGGAGTCGGGCACGGTGGCCCATGCCTATAATCCCAGCACTTTGGGAGGCCAAGGCCAGTGAGTGGATCATGAGGTCAGGAGTTCAAGACCAGCCTGACCAACATAGTGAAACCGCATCTCTACTAGAAATACAAAAAGTAGACAGGCGTGATGGTACATGCCTGTAATCACAGATACTCAGGAGGCTGAGGCAGGAGAATCACTTGAACCCAGGAGGTGGAGGTTGCAGTGAGCCGAGATCATGCCATTGTACTCTAGCATGGGGACAAAGCGAGACTCTATCTCAAAAAAAGAAAAAGAAAAGAAAAGAAATGAGAAGAATACACACTTTTTTTTTTTAATAGCAGTTACCTCTGCAGCATGGCATGAGAGGGACCAACAGAGGCACTCTTCTCATATTTGTCTACGTGGCTAGAATTATAAATCTTGTTCTTCTCATTTTTAAGTGATTTTCAAATAAATCAAAACATTAATTTTACTTGAATCTGATGCTCTATTGGAAAGGGACTTCCTTCTTTCCTAGGGCCCCCTACAAAACAGATGTTGAGGCTCCAAGTTTCCTGAAGAGTCTGGAGAGACATTACTGGTGCTGCAGAAGGACTTTTCAACATTCCACAAAGCCTAGGAGAAATGATGGGTTCACTGGTAACAAGGTTGCTTAGAAGAGCTAAGGCAACGTGTGTTCCACTTGTGGCTAGAATTACATCAATTCAGTGTGGTAACCTTGATTACCTCAGGCTGATAAGACATTCAGAAGAGTAGTTTTATTTTTCTACAAATTATGAGTAATAATTTTTAAAGAAAGAAAACAACTCTTAGCTTAATAATTGTGCTTTGGCATACAAAGCCTTTCAAAACAGAAACACAGAATTCAATGGATTAATAAAACAGGGACCAACAGGTCGACAAGCGGTCACTGTCTGGTGGCAGTGCTGCCATTTTCAAGATTTCAAAAACCCCTAGGATGTTCCCTTTATCAAAGGAAATGAAGGCAGCTCCTCTTGGCTGTTCCTGCCTGACACTACAAACTTTTTAAAGGCTTCAAGTCAGGTAGCAGTTTTTGCCAATTAATGACTTGATAATCTCCAGGTCTAATGTAACCTTGCCATAATCTCTCTTTTATTTTCACCAGATAGGGAGTAATAAATAATACGTGTAACCTAACTTATTTGCTTTGTCCACTCTCATAAGTCATCCTGGTCCCTTCTCCCCACTGCGGCCCCGGTCTTGGCCCCTGCCTATTCAGCCCAGCATGTCTGAACATTTAGTCATCTCTTCAGAGCCACTCTTCCAGGAAAAGGCTATTGTTCCTGCACTTCCTGATGGCTTACTTCCTGTCATTTTTTTCAAAAGAGAATCAAAACTATTCTAAAATCACACAAAGGTTCTTCTTCACAGTTGTAGTTTATTATATTGTCATCATTTACTTGATTTGGGGGCCATTTAAATACACCATGACCTGCCGGACCTGATCAGCAGTGTCCGTGAGTCACAGGTAGTTTCCACATGAACCCCAGGATGAATGCTGCCTTGTTTTCAATCACACGTGCATGCGGCTTAAACTTGTTTTTCTCCAAGACCTCAAAGAAATTTCTAAGGGTACCCACATTATTGACACCACACCAATGACCCATCTGATGAAGAAGAAGATCAGGGACAGAGAGGGTGAGCATCTTCCTAAGCTGGGGAGGAAGAGGCAGGCAATGAAGACATGGAAATGTCTCCTCTCTTCTCCAGCCCTTCCTCAACTCACACAAAGATAAGAACTGATCAAAATGAGTTTTGCTGCCCAGAACAGACTGAGTCACTAGAAGGGGGAAAATGACAGGGAGGGAGCTCAGGAAATCAAAACCCTGGATTTTGACTGGCACACACATGTACAATACACACACACATGTGAATATACATGTACACATATACATACATACATATGCACATACATACAGACACACCACACACACATACACATTTAAGAGCTTCCTTTGGCCAAGACACTGTGCTAAGTATTTATATACACTATCCTGATTAATTTTGACACCTTCCCATGGGGCAGGTAACTTTATTCTCCACGTATTACATGTCAATATTACATGTGAATGAACTCATCCAAGTTCACACAGCTAGTACAACAGCTGAGCCACAGTTAACTCATGCTTTATCTAACAGCAAAGTTGCATAACTAACACCTCTGTTTGTTAGCTGTGTGATTTCTGGTGAGTCACTTAACTGTTCTGAAGTTCAGCATCCTCATCTATAAAATGGCAATAACAAAGCCTACAAAATCTGTTTCTGTATTGTGTTGAGAATTAAATGAATTTATGTGTATATTTACCACACACAAAGATGTATTTCCCCTCTTTACCACAGTTTTGGTTTGCTTTTGGTAAAATGCTTATTATGGCTGAGTTAATGTAAAAATTAAAAGACGAAACATGAAAACACTTTGGAAACCATAATTAATAATTGTTATTCTCAGATACGGTTTTTCAATTTTTTTGTGGTTATTTGCATGTGTGTGTGTGTGTGATGGACTCTCACTCTGTTGCCCACGCTGGGCACAATCTTGACTTACTGCAACCTCCACCTTCCAGGTTCAAGCGATTCTCCTGCCTTTCCCTTCTAAGTAGCTGTGATTACAGGTACCTGCCACCCGCCCAGCTAATTTTTGTATTTTTAGTAGAGACAGGGTTTCACCTTGTTGGCCAGACTGACTCAAACTCTTGACCTCAAGTGATCCGTCCACCTCAGCCTCCCAAAGTGCTGGAATTACAGGCGTGAGTCACCATGCCCAGACTCAGATATGTTTTAAACAAAGATATATGACCAGGTAGTCTAGATTAACCATGTATCATAATTTACCAGTTGTCAGATGGGCAAAGATAAAAATATTTGAGAATACACTGTGTTAGAAGATGGAAGGGAAATGAGAACACTCATACATCGCTTATGGGTGTGTAAATTGTCACATCCTCTAAGGAGAGAAACTGAATTAATTTCTCAAGGTTAACCACGTAAATGAACATTTTTTTTTCTTTTTTTCTTTTTTTTTTTTTAGATGGAATCTCACTCTGTCACCAGGCTGGAGTGCAGTGGTGTGGTATGAGCTCACTGCAACCTCCAACTCCCTGGTTCAAGCGATTCTCCTGCCTCAGTCTCCTGAGTAGCTGGGATTACAGGCACGAACCACCACGCCCAGCTAATGTTTGCATTTTTAGTAGAGCCAGGGTTTCACCATGTCAGCCAGGATGGTCTCTGACCTCATGATCCGCCCACCTCAGCCTCCCAAAGTGCTGGGATTATAAGCATGAGCCACCACACCCGGCCTTAAATATTATTTAACCCAGTTTTTCCAACTGCTTAAGTGTGAAAAAGACAAGTTAATTTATTATAGTATTGAGAGGTGACAACGTGCTAGCAGCCCTTGTTCTTGGGACCTCCTCAGCCTCAGTGTCCACTCTGGCTGCACTTGAGGAGCCCTTCAGCCCACCACTGCACTGTGGGAGCCCCTCTCTGGGCTGGCCAAGGCTGGAGCCAGCTCCCTCTGCTTGCAGGGAGGTGTGGAGGGAGAGGCGCAGGCGCGGGCCAGCGCGAATTCCGGGAGGGCACAGGCTTGGCGGGCCCTGCACTCTGGGCAGCCAGCCAGCAATGCAGGCCCTGGGCAATGAGGGGCTTAGCACCCAGCCCAGCAGCTGCGGAGAGTGCTCCAGGTCCCCCAGCACTGCCAGCCCGCCTGCACTGTGCTGGAATTCTCACCAGGCCTCAGCTGCCTCCTCGAGGGGCAGGGCTCAGGACTTGCAGCCCACCATGCCTGAGTCCCCCCATGGTAGGCTCCCGCACAGCAGGAGTGAAGCTGCAGACCTTGGCAGTGAGTGTTGTGGAGGTGGGAGCCTCCCCAAGGGAGGCCACCCCCTGCTCCATGGCGCTGGTCCCATCCACCTCCCACGGGCTGAAGAGTACAGGCCTGCTGAGGGGTACTGGCAGGCAGTTTCCCTGGCCCCCGTGTGGGATCCACTAGGCAAAGCCAGCTGGGTTCCTGAGTCAAGTGGGGACTTGGAGAACTTTTATGTTTAGCCAGAGGATTGTATATGCACCAATCAGCACTCTGTGTCTAGCTCAGGGTTCATGGATGCACCAATCAGCACTCTGTATCTAGCTAATCTGGTGAGGACTTGGAGAACCTTTATGTCTAGCTAAAGGATTGTAAATACACCAATCAGCACCCTGTGTCTAGTGCAAGGTTTTTAAATGCACCAATCAGTGCTCTGTGTCTAGTTAATCTGGTGAGGACTTGGAGAACTTTTGTGTCTAGTTAGAGGATTATAAATGCACCAATCAGCACCCTGTCAAAATGAACCAATAAGTACTCTGTAAAATGGACCAATCAGCAGGATGTGGGTGGGGCCAGATAAGGGAATAAAAGCAGGCTGCCAGAATCAGCCTGCACAACCCCTGGGGTCCCCTTCCACGGTGTGGAAGGGTTGTTCTTTCGCTTTTTACAATAAATCTTGCTGCTGCTCACTTTTTGGGTACACGCCACATTTGAGAGCTGTAACACTCACCATGAAGGGCTGCAGCTTCTCTCCTGAAGCCTGAGACCACAAACCCACCTGGAAAAACGAACAACCCCAGAGGCGCTGCCTTTAAGAGCTCTAACACGCACCGCGAAGGTCTGCAGCTTCACTCCTGAAGTCAAGGAGATCACAAACCCACCAGAAGGAAGACACTGCAGACACATCTGAACATTTGAAGGAACAAACTCCAGACCCACCATCTTTAAGAACTGTAACACTTACGGCGAGGATCCGTGGCTTCATTCTTTAAGTCAACGAGATCAAGAACCCACCAATTCTGGACACAGTATCATATGTAAAGATTTGGAGGGAAAAGTTGGAAACAATCTGAAAGTCCATCAACAAGAGCTGGTTCTATAAATGAAGCTTTTTACAACAAAATACCATAAATCATTATTTTTAAATCTCTTTATGTAGTGATGTAAAACAATTGCAAAGACACATTGCTAAGTGGAAAAAGAAAGGTGCAGAACAGCATTTCTATTATGCTATGGCACACGCCTGTGTGCACGTGCACACACCTGTGTATGTGTATTCTTATTCATGTATAGACCAGGACTGTGTGATAGAAATATAATACAAGCAACAAATGTAAGCCACATGTGTAATTTTAAATGCCCTAGTAGTCACAAAGAAATTAAACAGATAAAATGCGTTTAATGATACCCAAACTATTATCAACATGTAATCAATATAAGAATTATTTATGAGATGTTTTACAGTCTTTCTTTCATAAGACTTTAATACGGTCTGTGTTTTACACTTGTAGCACATCTCAGTTCAGATTAGCCACATTTCAAGTGTTGTATGGCTATACACAAATCCGCACACATGGCCACAGCTACCTTATTGGAGGTTAAAGGCATAGTCATCTCCACAAGAAAATGGTAACAGCAGTAACCTCTGGAGAGAAGAACCTCTCTGGGGATATGGGTAAGAGGGAGAACTACTCTTCATTCTATGCCTCTTTGAGCGTTTCAAATTTCATGCCTTGTGCATGTTTGCCTTTTAGGAATAAAATGAATAAAACAGTTTTATAGCAATTCTTTACAGTAGCTTCTTATTCATTTTGCCACACAAATAGGAACGGATGATTCATGCAATGTGAGGGCAATTATCAGCAACGAATGACTCTTTCTTATTCCCTGGAGTCTTGTCATTGCTTAGTAATTTAAGGAGTCAAGCAATGGTATGCCACTCAGGGACAAGCAATGGTATGCCACTAAGAGACTGGAGTCAGGCTGGGGACATATTCCGAAACTGGAAGTTCATCAAATTAGAAACAGGGTTTTGTAACTAATTTATAGCTGAGAAAATGAAATACGAAAGGATCCAAGCTGGTGGGGATCCTTTCACACATCCCTACCATGAGCTCAGAAAAGCCTCCATGTCAGGACACAGCCGGAAACCACAGGGGGCTCGTGAAGGCAAAGACAGGAAGAAGAGGACAGGAAGGCGAGGTGAGGAAAGGGGAGGTTTCCATAAACAGGAAACCACCAGGTGGCCTCTTCACCTCTTAAATCTTGGAGACAAGCGGAGAACCCTACTCCCAACTGAGAGAGAGGACCCACCATTTCTCAATCAGCTGAATGTGGAGATGCTCAACAGGACTGAAGTGAGGTTAAATTCTCTTCCTCTAATTCTTGCCTGAGAGGCAAGGTGGGTTATCAGGAGGGAGAAAGAGCAGAGTGGGTGGGTGGGTTGAGGGGAAGGGACATGGAATGCATCCGTGGGATTTCACAGATGCTGGCAGGACATAGGATGGAGCGGGGCAGTAGTCAAGGCAAGAGCTGTGGCTGTGTAGAAAGATTAGCGATCAGGACACTCATCAAGGCATTGTCCATGACCTGATTACACTGAAGACTGCCCCGGTGTTTTCATTTGGAGGGTATTTGTGATGTAATTCAGGGGGAAAAAGCAAATTTTAATACAATAGGACACTGTAATTTCACTCGTAGAAATAAACACACAGATATGACACCTACACTCACATGACTGGACAGATATTTATTAAAACAAAAAGGGAAGTGGTGGGACTAGAAATGTTTGCGAATTTTCCTTTTAGCTTTCCTGTATTTTCCAGAGTTTGCACCCGTGAGCTCATATTCATTAGCAATAATGTAGACGGGGTCACAAATTTCTCTCACAACCGTTGGGCATAGAGAAAAGAGGGAGTTTCCTTATTTGACCTGTAAGTAACCCATTCTTCTTTACAACCCCCAGTTGTTAGAGGAGAAACATTAACTTTTCATCCTATCTACTTTAAAATATAGCTCAATCCGGTACACCATATAGTCCATCTAGAATATGCAGTGTCCAGTTTCACAGCCACGAATGCCTCTTTAATCTTAAATGTGAACACCTAAAATTCAGTTCCCCACACACTTATCCTATTTGACTTCCCTTTTATTTCTTAAAATAATTATTTTAAAAATGAGGTTTATTTTCACTGCTCTTCACTCAGAAATAGTTTAGCTGTCTTCCTAGATGTCCCTAGAAGTTAAATAATTAGAAGTTGATTTTTACCTTGTATGTGTTCTATGATTTTAAAATGTAAAATAGATATACAAGGGAGTTGTAACTCAGAGAATATACAAATAACTTTGTGTTAGCTGTAGGGATTAGGAGGGATACTGTTTTTCTATTTTAAATTCTCTTTTAAGGTTATATTATTTTACAATTAAAATAACGTTTAAAATAAAAAATAATAATAATTCCTATCACTGGCTACAGGTCTAGCATTTCGTAGCTACACGCGACTCATGGCTACATATTATATATTCAGAACGTTTGTATCATCCCAGAATGCCCTATTGGACACAGCTGCTCCAAAAGGTGCTGGATCTCAGATTTCTCCACCATCACCCTTCCCTGGCTCGCTAGGTCTGGGTAAGGTCTGGATGTGTGGAGAATGAATGTAGCTCTCCTTCCTCCCTTCCTTCTGGCTTTGGCAGGCAGGAACCCTGTGGTCTGCTGCTGGTCTTTAGTGAGGCCAGGTGCCTCAACCTTGGAGCCCTTTAGTGGTCTTTGCTAGCATACAAATATCCCTGTCTCAACTTCCTGACTTCAGGGACCTTACAGAGGCCCAGTCTGTATGTGTCCCATTAACATAGCTCCCTAGTCCCCATAAGAAGGCCTGGGGCTTGCAGAAGGAAGTAAGCCAGGCTTGCTCACCTGACCACCTTCTGGGACCTATGCAATGGTCTAGGCCTGTGGGCTTCTCTGGACTCCCTGTCACCCCAGCCTCAGCATCTCCAGACACTGGGAACTCTATTCCCCCAGAAGCCTACCACAACCATCTCTGATCTTACATCTGCATACTACTACATTTTTCCCGAGTCTGATGCATTGAGGGACTCTAAAGAGACTACAGTTTTCCGAGGCTGTGCCCAAGAAGTAAGGGCAAGACCCCAGCCCTCAGACCCCTTGAGACTTCTCTGGCTGGTGATGGGCATCTCCTCTTCCAGAAGTTTCAGCGCAGCGGGGGACAGGCCCAGGTGCCTGCTTCTCACCTCTCTCCCTCTCCCTTTTTTTTCTCTTAACTACTTTTCTTCTTCCCATAGCTCCTCAAGGATGAAACAGGATGGGATATTCATTGACTATCCAGTGTCATATGGCAGAGCAACAAGCCTGGTAACCAGGCTTTCTCATACCTAGTTGAAAAAGCAAGACCTTTTCCTTTGTGTATTTTAGAGGGAAATCAAAGAATTTTAAAAATTCCTCCTCAAAACAATGGCTGGCTTGTAAGGCCATTGTCTTCCCTCAGAATGCCGTTTTATTTTCAGTGGAGGCGGGGATTATTACTTGCACCTTTGTCTTTGCATTCTATATGTAAGATTTCTAATCTCCACATCCTCCCCTTGTGTTTTCCCACCCCACCCATGCAGGCAGAGGGACGCCCTGGTCCCATGAAGGCACAGGTCATTTCCTCAGAAAGATTAACCAGAAACAGCACATGAGCAAGTTTCAAATCATCACACCCATTACAATAAGGAAGACACAATTTTCATTTTTACATTTTTTATGACAGTTGTTGGCTTAGGCTAGTCAGAAACTGTCTTTAGACAGGAGGTATTTCCCAAGGTCACATGTTTTATATAATTAGCGTGGGATCAAATAGATGTTAAGGGGTTGGCATCCAAAATCTCTTCCACACTACTGGCCTTGTGACAAAAAAAATCCAAATTCCAAAACACTTTTGGTCCAAACACTTTCAGATAAGGGATACTCAGCCCTTAGTGACTCAGGAAATAATCCATGATAATAAGATTACTATACTACTACTTACCAATAACAATGACAACATAAACAGAAGAAGTCTTAAATTAGAGGATAACAGTAATAGTAATAGCCTAGTTTTTATTTCTAGGCCCAGGATTATGGTTTAAAATGGGCATAAGTAGTACCATTAAGTGGTTTTATTTCATAGAATCTCTAAATGCAGTAGAATCACAGGGATGACAGAAGCCTTAGAGACCACTTCCCCAACTCCCCATGAAACATTCATATGTCCTGACAGCAGTAACAAGCTCTTCTCCAAACTCTGCTTGAATATCTCCACAGAAAAGAAGCTCACCACTCCCACAGGTGATTTTTTTTCTTCTGAGTTTTGATGGTTCTAATTCTCTTCCTTACATTACATATTACTTTCTCTCATTATAACTTTTCCCATTTACTCATTTTTTAAAAGTTGTTCATGACTAATCAAACACAGCAGTTTGTAAAGTATTACAAAGGTTTATAAAGTAAAAATTAAGATTCCCCCACTACATCCCACCAAATTCTATTCCCCAGAGGTGATCAGATTCTTTATATAATTCGTTTTTTGTTTTTTTTGTTTGTTTGTTTTTTTGTTGGTTCTTGTGTTTTTGTTTCTTTGAGACAGAGTCTCACTCTTTTGCCCAGGCTGGAGTGCAGTGGCATAATCTCGGCTCACTGCAACCTCCTCCTCCATGGTTCAAGTGAGCATGTCCGGCTAATTTTTGTATTTTTGGTAGAGATGGGGTTTCACCATGTCGGCAAGGCTGGTCTCGAACTCCTGACCTCAAGTGATCTGCCCACTTCAGTCTCTCAAGGTGCTGAGATTACAGATGTGAGCCACCACCCCCAGCCAGATACTTTATATACTTCTGACAACAGGGCTTGTTTCCTTTAGTATTGCATTGTGGACATAGTTCCATATCCCAGATTGATAGCTCTGAACGGGCAGGCTACAATTCATCTAACACATTCCCCATCAATGGGTCTCCCCTGGCCCCTGTTTGTCCTTCTGCTGTCACTTGGAAGAGTCCTAGTTTTTATAAAGTCAGCTATCATGTCGTCACTGAACTTTCTCCAGGCCAAACATCCTGCGTTCCTAACATCATTTCTTATATGATGTGGTTCTAGATTCCTCCACATATACTGCACCTTTTCTGGGTCCAGAGACCCCAACAGCAGACTCCAGGGCAGCCGCTTTGGCCGTTGCAGAATGAGAGAGGCCGTGCCTCAGTTTCTGCTGGAGGACCTAAGGGACTACTCATTTGCTAGACAGCTGGGTTCCCTCATCATTTGCAGTTGGGTGACCAAATCATTTCTTTTCTAAACCTCAACACTTTTGAGAGTGGGAGGTACACTAGTTGAATGGGACATGGAGAACCCAGGACCTTCCAGGGAGAAATAGGTATTTTTCATGCAAAAGTTGAAGTCAGTTAAAACTTGAAGGAGTTTCTTTTTTACACCAACTGCTTTTAAACTAAGCTCTCAAGTTAGTTTAGCAGCATGCTCAATAGAGGCAAAAATGGCCTAATTTGAAGGTAGATTTGGTTTTTGAAAACAGTCAATCTTTATCACATAGAGGAGACATGAGAGATCAATTGCTCTAGCTTCCTTTATGGATGAAGAACAAGACCCAGAGAGGTAAAGGGTCTTGGTTTAAGGTCATTCCATTGATTAGTGACATCTTTATTTAAGAGGGAAAAATGTACTGGAGATGTAGAACCAAAATTCAAACCAGCACCTATGATGTGCCTGTCATAATGCTAGTGTTTTTAAACATATTTTTATTAAGTCAGTATTAATTGAGCACTTACTATATGCAAGCCACTGTGTAATATGCTTGGGAGGAAATCCCTGTCCTCAAACAGTTCACCAATTTATTGACCCATGGAATCCATCAAAAACCAGCAGGGTCAATATTCACATTTCATTTTGGGATATATGTGAACGGACAGGGGGAAGGCACATGCATAAGAAGAAATGGAGACTCAGTAAAGTGAATTTATTTGCCAAGAGTCACAAAACAAATAAGTGGGAGAGCAGAATCCTGACTCCCTGCCTTACACCAGAAATCATGCCGCAGCCTGCTCCGTGCTAGCATCGAGTTTGGCCTTGGGAAACCTGGGGGAGTCTTAGAATTGCACCTTGATCAGTGCTTGGGGTCTGTGAGTCACAGCAGAGGGGGTGATGACCTCTACAAATTCTTACTACCAATGACTACACCCCTCAGACAGGGATTGTCTACTAGTGAGAAAAACCATAGTCTACTTTAGATTCCTGATGTTACTGTAAGTAGGGCAAACCATTACACAGTGTACGAAGACATATTTAACATAACAACAGCCAGCATTTGTAAGGATCTTGGCAGATTTCTAAGTGCTTTCACATGCCTCATCGAGTTGAATCTTTACTACCCTAACACATGGGCAGCCATCATCATTTTCCCCTACAGACCAGCCAGCGAGGCTGGAGGGTGAGGCAACCTGCCCACAATTCCAGAAGCAGCGGACAAGAGCCAGTATACCAACCCAGACCTTTTTCTCTATTGTAATTAATTATCTCCAGCTATTTCATTAGCAACACAGTATGGAAGGTCCTTATAGAGGGACAGCACGGAATACCCTCATGTTATTTGGTTGATTGTGGTTTATGGGAGTAATGCTATTCCTTCTTAAGATGCCTTTAGGATCATTTCAACTGTAAGGGCATATTCAATCCTCCCATCCCAGGCTGAGTCGTCATCAGAGCGCACAAGCAGCCTGGCTCAAGTTTCCTTCCTTGGTGTTTTCTTATCTATCTCCCACCAATGGCTTAGCCTCTATGGGTGAATGGGGTCAGGAAGTGGCATACAGTCTCTGTTTTTATTCTCTGTTTGGAAATTTTCTAATTATAGGTCACACCAAGAGTTTCCATTCCTCCCCCCACAACCCCCCATGACACTTCACCCTGTTTATGTAACTTAATAAGCAAAGACCCAAGGCTTTTTTTTTTTTTTTTTAAGACTTAAACCATGAAGCTTTTAATGAGGAATCAAACTCGTTCCCTTATCTTTCTGGCTAGTAAATAGCTGCCTGTTATCTGCTTAGTCTGTAGCTGAACTTACGATCTCCTTTCTGGTCAGAGGTTTTATAGTCTGATTACGCCTTAGGCTTCCTGTGCAAGCCATCAAAAGAAGGACCATTCACACACACACACTACAAAAAAAGTAGATTTAAGTTAAAGTCCTTTAAAACTCCAGCCTTCACAGAATAAAGAGATGATATATCAGAGAAGCAAGAAACAAGAGTCACAGATTTGAGATAGATCTATAATGGCACCCGACACAATGAAGGTGCCTAATTAGGGTGTAAATGAGAGCAAGATTTTAGTCGATTGTCACACTTTGGAGACTGCAACCTAAGGACCAACACTTAAACAATTTTATTCCAATTCTGTCAAGATTTTTTTCCCCTAACTTAACTGCCTAAAAAAATTATAAAAGTTACGTCACCTTAGCCTAGGATCCTTTGGAAATATATTCAATAATAGTAACTTTTAGATAAAACTTGACCAGTAGCCATAAACCAAATCCATAGAACAAAATGAAAAAGATCCTACTTTTAAGAGGCAAAAACACATTCTTAAGCCAAATGTTATTAAAACAAAAAACAACTATGTAGGAAATATTCTGTGCTTCTCCCTACCAGCAGTGTTCAAGCAGAAATGACTTCTGCAGAACCACTGAACAATGAAGGCTGGAAAGGAAATATAAAAGAAGAGGCATTTTGGTAAAAAGATCCTGACCCTGAGGATCTGCACTAATATTAAATGTTATAAAATTAACCTTTCAACTATCATCTGGGGCCTGAAGAACACACCTAAATGAAGGAAAACTAATTCATGAAACAGGCTGCCAAGTAGGATCAAGGAAGGGGCTTGCTATTCAGGAAGCTCAAGAAATAGCACCCAAGCGGGGATGCACGGCCCAGAAAGAAAAGATTTAACTGATTCCAGAAAAGTCATTGAGCTTTGCTAAAGAAGCAGCCGTGGCAGCCTCACCACCAAACATTTGTCCCTACCTCCTCCTCCATGTGGTGAGGAGGAGATGAGGCCTGGCACATAAGCAAGGCCATCACCATCATCATTGTCACTATTATCTGGGAATCCCCAGGCAATGTCCATTCAAGAGATGTCTGAAGCCTTACGCAGACATTTTCCAGCCTTTGAGATTTTTGACCTCTTTTTTTCTTTAACCTTTGTTCCATTTTGATACGTGGAAAAGTCTTACTCCACTGTCTCAACTAGATTTCAGTAGGTTTATCTGTGTGGGAATGTCTCTAAGTATCTTTGAGAAGTCTGTCTTCTGTTAGGTGCACCAGCAGCAAGAATTTTTTTATCTTTACTATTGTAAAATAAATATATATTTTTATTATTCAGTATAATACAGAATATTTTATGTATATAATATTGTTGCTCTATATTTTATTGCTTAATATATTATTGTACTGAGTACCTTTTTTCCCAAGCATACACAACTTTCTCCTCTCCCCAAAACCCTTTACCAAGCCCTTTATAAAAATCACTACGTTAGGACTTAGTCTAGAAGAATTATCTCATTTGTGATATACATTGCAGGGTGATTTTCTAAAGGAAGCAGGACTTTGTAAGCTTGCTGAATTCCTGTGAAAAGAAGTAAAATAGGAACGTAAGGCTAATGTGGAGGAAAGGCTAATGAGATTAATTAGATAGATAGATAGAGATAGATAGATAGATAGATTTATTTTAAACATAAATAAACATCATGCTCTTTAGTCCCTCAATACATAAAAGTGGTCATTTGAGCCACCAGAGCTACAATGAATGAATCCAATACACTTTAATGTAATCACCATGTCCACCAACAGCCCACACAGTGCTTTTAGACAAATTAGCAAAGGGCACCCCCTTGCTCAAGGCACTTTACTTTCATCTTCTGGATATCATTGTAATATACTGATATTTTTTAAGAACAAGAAGCTCCCATCTGCTTTAAAACTTGCATGTAAATTTGTACAAATCTATATTTATGATGAGAATCATGCTCTGTAGAAAGTCCTCTGTTCAGTCTACAACTTGCTCAGCGGCACCCAGCTCCCCTGGCATCGCTTGTGTAATGCCCTTCACCACAACCATGAGGAGCTGTGTTTGTTTTATGCAAGGCTTCATCTAACTCAGTTCCTGGTACGCAGTATGTTCTCCAGATAGCAACTGAATGATGGAATGAATGTGTGAATGAACAAACGAATGAATGAATGGTCCCTCTTTAACACAAAAATCCATTACAAAAGTGAAAAATCGGTACAGCAAATGTTTGCTGAGCACCTACTACGCATCAGGCCCTGTGCTAAGCATATATGTGCATTCTCATTAAAACCCTGTGAGGTACAGATTTTTACTCTTCACAGAGAAGTTAAGTAACTTGCTACAGTCATTCAGCTGGTGACTCACAAACCACGGGACCACCTAATCACATTCCTAACGAGTACACTGGCAAGTCAGCCTGTATCCTGTCCTGCTCCAAGGGGGAGCTACACCTTTTGGAAACACAGAGTTCCTTTGTGTGGCCAGACCAAGGAAGAGAAAGTATCGGAGATCCCATGGCCACGATGACTTCCTTTCCTGTCTGTAGAGACAAAGTTACTGTCTTCATGCAACTTAACCAGTAACGAGGTCAGATCACACAATATTCCTAGTCCTGGCCTGCATGCCCAGCACTCACCTTTGAAATCAGTTAGCAGCGATTCATTAAGCTACAGAATAAGAGCCCTCACATCACCTGTGGGTGCAACACCTGGGCTTATAGCACCTTCTGAAATATCCTGGCCACTAGATGGCACTGAAGCTCAAATGTCACAGAACTACAGGAAACACCTCCCGCCATGTTTTAGGTAAGACAGTAACAACAATAACCAGAACAGCAACATTATTAAATACTTACTATAAGCTAGGTACTCTTCCAAGGTCTCTATTTGCATTATCACATTGAATCCTCACAACCCTATGGGGTGGATTCATTATTATCGCCATTTTGCAGATACAGAAACAGATTTAGAAAGTCAAATATCTTGGCTTCGGTCACACCATTAGTAAGAGGCAGAGCAGAGATTTTAGCTCAGGCAACCTGACTCCAAAACTCAACATTCCTAACACTCCACTGCCGTTTCCTGCTACACTACCATTGTCCTTTCACTTAGCTGCTGAGCACATGTTTAGTATCCACCACAGATTATTTTTGAAACTCCTTTTGGAAAATCCTCTCTCATGGGGGAAAAAGAAAACCTGCATTCAGGCCACATAAGCACATCAGGCACAAGCCAAGATTCAGATATACTGGAGCTATTTGCTCAAGGGCGCAACCTCAAAAGAATATCATCTTGGTGGTGAAGAAATGGGTCACAGCCCGTGGTGAGCAAAGGAAAGTCAGCTGGATCCAGCTGCAAGGTCTCACATGTTAGAAAGAGCCCCCAGGAAGATGGCCAAGGGCAAGCCCTGGCTCCTCCTTACTCATCATGGTATCTAGAGCATGACACTTAAATATCTGGAGCCTCTGGTATTGTATCTGTTAAAAGGGGGAACAATGCATGCCTTGTCCTCTCTACTGGGTAAAAACAAAATGTATAAAGTGTTCACTGTGGTCATTTTAGAGTTAAGTAAAGCATGATATCATTAAAAGCCTTCATTCCCCCTTTTCACCTAAGCAAAATCCTTTACCTTCTTGCCCCATATTTCCTTTTGTAACCCAAGTCTGTTTCCAGAGAACTGTTCTCAAAGCATAGATCTTACCAGATCTGCTCCTCCCAGCCCTGCCAATGACTCTATCATCAATTCCAAACATGGCAGCTAAGGCCTTCCATAACCCACTTGCAACCTGCCTCTTCTTCCTCATCTCTCCCAACTTCACCCTTCCTTCACTTTATGCACAACTGGACCTGATGCTTTGCTGTACCCAAACATTCTTATTTCTCTGCCTCTGCCTCTCTGCTCAGATATTCCTTCCACCTGTCCATGGTTTGTGCTGCCCAATGCCAGAGCTATTGGGCTTTTAATTAGAGCTTATGTTCTTCCTTTAAGGAATGACTCCCCTGGCATTGCATTGGCCAGAGATGGGTATGTGGCCCATCCCTCTTACCTTGAAATTGTACCTTAGAAGAAGTGACCCAACCCAAAAGCACTGGAGTTGACTCATCCTTATAGGCCATACTCTGGAAAAAAAAAAATTCCGTCAATCCCTAGTACGTCAATCTATAACATGTTTCCTTAAAGGTACAGCTTTTTATGTCAAGAGCTACTTCCACAATCCCCAACAGATTCCCCCTCGTGAATTTTTTTTATTTTTTATTTCCAATTAGCCAGAGTTCATATCTACTTCTTGCAGCCACTAAATAATACTTCAGCGTTCAGTTCAAATGGCAATTCCTTCATGAAGCTTCATTTAAGCACATTTTATAGCAGTTATATGTATACATTTTTGTTTTCCCTCTACATTATTAGCTCCTTAAAGACAGGGATTAGGGCTTGTTCATCTTCATACCCCAACTGCCCCCCAGTAGACCAGACACATGGTAATTTTTTGATAAATATTTGTTGACTTGAATGGCAAGCCAGTTAAGAAGGAGAATTTAAAGTACTTTGTAGGATTCAGTGGTACTTTAATTCTGTGTTTTATAGTGTTCTTGCATGCTGTTATCTAATAAAATTTGTTTTTCTAGAGAAATCATCTATCCAAATTCTACAACCATTATCACATTTTCAAGACAGCCTGAGGCTTACAGTGAATTTGAGAGTTCTCCTCAGATCCAGAGACTTCTAACTTTTGCCCTGTTCCCCTCTCTGCTGAAATGTCAGGGCTCTGGCAGCTGCCACTGTCAGATCCCAAACAAGCGTGTGAATAACAATGGGAAGTGTGACAATTCCCTAGGTTGTTTTTTTCTTTAAGCCTTCACAGGAAGAGCTTGACTATGGCGAATTCTATGTTTAGACTGTAGTCTTTTGTATTTAGTTTAGTAAACTGCATTTCAAGGCCGCTAGGATGCAAGTTATACTCATTATAATGCACGAATAATTTCCCCTTCAACATGATTTTCACATCAGCATGATGAAGGATAACCAAAAGATGAGAACAAACTGTTGCAGTATGAAACTGACTCACAGTTTATGTAAAACTGTAAATGAGCACAATTGAATTGTTTATTAAAGCATATTTACAAATACTGTCAAACCAAACATGATTCCTGTTATCTCTAATGAAAAAATGATACTTTACCTTTTTCCTGACAAGGAATCAGGGGAAGGGAAAGGGAGAAGGGAAGCTGACAGCAAGGTTTACCCTACTGCTCCCTCTCCTCCTAATTAAGAAGTCTGTTGATTGGGGCAGTCCCCATGGCAGCAGCCACCTAGCAGAAGTGCAGGGGAAGCCTTAGATCTGCTGATTACCCACTGACTGCATTAGGCACCCCTGCTTTGCATTCTATGAGTTGTCCACTCCCAATAATTACTTCTTCCTGAACACCCATCTTGATAAGAATTAAAAGCCATCACAAAAGGCTGTTTCCCGAAAGAAAAAGTTCAAATATCTTCTGTCTTCACATCCCATACTTCCAAACATTGTATTTTAACACAGCAAATGATAAGGTTAGACTTGGCCTATGCTCCAAATATAAAAGCCAAGGACATTACCTACATATAAAAATAAAATGAACAGTCTGGGAAGATGAAGTAGATATACTTTTCCCTATTCCTCCCACTAGCTACAACTAAAAACCCCAGACATTATGTACAAAGCAAATATAAAAAGACTGAAAGGTGGAGAGAAGGCAGACTGGCTGGGGATCTTAGGACCCAAGGAAAGACATGGTGGTGAGTTGCCTTATATATCCCAGACATGGAGCTAAAGAGTTCAGCAACCCAGAAATGCAAATGGATTCTGATTTTTTTAAAAGTCTCAACAAAAGCCTGTTCTCACTAGCCAAAAGACCAGGAAAGGGACAACCTAGCAAAATAGAAAACCTTTAGACAATAACCGTTCTACTTCAACCAAACACCACAAACAAAGCTGTGACCCTACTCCCACCCACACCAGCAAAGGCTGAGAAGGAAACCTAGACTTCACCCGTAAGAGGCTGTAACACAGTGGCTGCTACAGTTTGAATGTTTGTGTCCCCTCCAAAATTCATATTGAAACTTAATCCCCACGGCAAAGTATTAAGAGATGGGACTTTTGAAAGGTAATTAAGCCCTGAGGGCTCTACTTTTCTTTTTTTTTTACCCCTTATAAAAGGGCCAGAGAGAGGTAGGTAGGCCCTTTTTGCTCTTCCATCTTTCTGCCATGTGAGGACATAGCATTTGTCCCTTCCATAGATGCAGCAATAAGATGCCATCTTGGAAGCACAGATGGACATCTCATGAGACATCAAACAGGCCAGCATCTTGAACTTGGACTTTCAGCCTCCAGAACTGTGAAAATAAATTTCTGTTCCCCTAAATTAGCCTGTTTGTGGTATTTTGTTATAGCTGAACAAGCAGACTGAGACATTGGCCCAACACCCACTAGGGTAGTATCACAGAAAGCCAATCAGGAAGCCAGATTTCTATCCCTGCTGACGTATAGCAAGCCTCTGCCCCAAAAGGGTCATTGGAGGCCATGTGGGAGCTTGGATTTCCACCTCAATCCTCTTTGCTATGTGGTATCAGAGAATGCCTAAAAACGGGTCAAGACTTCAACCATCACCAAATAGCAATAAGCCAGTTGCAGTGCATTGTCAGTGGAGATCATATACAAAGGCAAAATTTCTACCTGTACCCAGCAGTAATGAGGAGCCTCCACCTCAGGTGTCAAAAGAGGCCAAGTGGGAAACAGACTTCTACCTCTACCTGGCAGTAACGAAGCAATTCCTCTCCTTCCCTGCTGGACTTATACCAGAAAAATCCAGGTAAAGCAGAAAACTTAAATAAGATCCAGAGTCTCATAATACAATATAAAAATATCTAAGTAACACGTTATAATTAAACTTTGGAAAACTAGAGACAAAGAAAAAAAATGAAAGCAGTCAGAGAAAAACCATACGCATAGTGAAAAAAACAATTAGATTGACAGTGAACTTATCATCAGAAACTATAGAGGCCAAAAGTAATTGGCACAATATTTTTCATGTGCTGAAAGAAAAGAACAGTTGACTCAGAATTGTATACTCAGAAAAAGTATCTTAGGGAATGAAAAGAAAGAAAGACATTCTCAGATTCTCAATGAAAGAAACCAAGAGAATTTGTCACCAGCAGACCCATTCTAAAAAATTAGCCAAAGGAAGTTCTTCTAAATAGAAAGGAAACAATGAAAAAAGAAATCTTGGAGCATCAGACAGGAATAAAGAACACAATAAGGGAAAACATGCATAAATACAGTAGGGCTTTCTTCCTCTCCTGAGTTCTCTAAATTATGCTTGTTAAATTAGCACAAGATGGATTAAAGACTTAAAAGTAAAACCCCAAAACATAAAAACCCTGGAGTACAACATAGGCAATACCTAAGTTGTCATAAGCATGGGCAGAAATTTCATGGACATAAGCATGGGCAAAGATTCCATGATGAAGAAGCCAAAAGCAATTTCAACCCAAAAAAAAAAATTGACAAATGGGATCTAATTAAACTAAAGAGCTTCTGCAGAGCAAAAAACAAACAAACAAATTATCAAAAGGTAAACAGACAATCTACATAGTGGGAGAAAATGTCTGCAAACTGTACATCTAACAAATGTCTAATATTCCATATCTATGAGGAATTTAAACAAATTTACAAGCAGAAAACGAACAACCCTATTAAAGTGGGCAAGGGACATGAACACTTTTCAAAAGAAGACATAAATGCAGCCAACAAACATATGGAAAAAAACTCAACATCATTGATCATTAGAGAAATTCAAATCAAAAACACAATGAGATACCATCTCATACCAGTCAGAATAGCTTTTACTAAAAAGTGAAAAAATAACAGATGCTGGTGAGTTTACAGAGAAAAAGAACACTTATACACTATTGGTGGGTGTATAAATTAGCTCAAACATTGTGGAAAACAGTGTGGCAATTCCTCAAAGACCTAAAAACAGAACTACTATTCTACTCAGCAATCCCATTACTGGGTATCTACCCAACAGAATATAAATCATTCTATCTTAAAGACAAATTCATGTGTATGTTCATTGCAGCACCGTTCACAATAGCAAAGACATGGAATCAACCTTAATGCCCATCAATGGTAGACTGGACAAAGAAAATGTAGTATATATGCACCATGGAACACTATGCGGCCATAAAAAATAATGAGATCATGTCCTTGGCAGGAATATGAATGGAGCTGGAGGCCATTATTCTTAGCAAACTAACATAGAAACAGAAAACCAAATACCTCATGTTTTCACTTATAAGTGGGGGATAAATAATGAGAACACATGGACACATAGAGGAGAACAACAGACACTGGGGCCTACCAGAGGATGGAGAGTGGAAGAAAGGAGAGGATCAGGAAAAATAACTAATGACTACTAGACTTAATACCTGGGTGATGACATAATCTGTACAACAAATCCTGAGTTCTAATTTGATTGCACTGTGGTCTGAGAGACTGTTATTATTTCCATTATTTTGCATTTGCTGAGGAGTATGCCTGTATAACAAATCTGCACACGTACCCCTGAACTTAAAATAAAAGTTAAAAAAACAATTTAAGGAATAAATCAGCTGGTTCTATTGTCAATAAAAAAGTTTTAAATGAATTATGTTGGTTGAAGCAAAAAATTATAAAACTATCTGATATTGTCCTAAATGTATATAGAGAAAATATTTAAGACAATAATATAAATATGGGAGGATAAAAGGAGATAAGATTTCTGTACTAGAATTGGTAAAATGATAATACCTGTAAACCTTGATAAGTCTTGTATATATAAAGTAATACCTATAGCAACCACTTAAAGAAAAAAGAATGAAACGGACCAAATAAAGCCTCCAAGAAATATGAGACTACGTGAAAAGACCAAAGCTATGACTAATTGGTGTACCTGAAAGTGACAGGGAGAATGGAACCAAGATGGAAAATACACTTCAGGATATAATCCAGGAGAACTTTCCCAACAGAGCAAGACATGCCAACATTCAAATTCAGGAAATACAGAGAACACCACAAAGATATTCCTCAGGAAGAGCAACCCTAAGACACATAAGTGTCAGATTCTCCAAGATTGAAACAAAGGAAAAAATGTTAAGGGCAGCCAGAGAGAAAGGTCAGGTTATCTAAAAGGGAAGTCCACCAGACTAACAGTGGGTATCTCTGCAGAAACCCTACAAGCCAGAAGAGACTGGGGGCCAATATTCCACATTCTTCGAGAAAATAATTTTCAACCCAGAATTTCATATCCATCCAAACTAAGCTTCATGAGCAAAAGAGAAATAAAAATCCTTCCCAGACAAGCAAAAGTTGAGGGATTTTGTCACCACTAGGCCTGCCTTACAAGAGGCCCTGAAGGAAGCACTAGATATGGAAAGGAAAAACTGGTACCAGCCACTGCAAAAACATGCCAAAATATAAAAACCAATGACACTATGAAGAAGCTGCAACAACTAATGTGCAAAATAACCGGCTAGCATCATGATGACAGGATCAAATTCACACATAACAATATTAACCTTAAATGTAAAAGGGAACCATGCTCCAATTAAAAAACACAGACTTGCAAATTGGATAAAGAGTCAAGACCCATTGGTGTGTTGTATTCAGGAGACCCATCTCACATGCAAAGACACACATAGGCTCAAAATAAAGGAATGGAAGAATATTTACCAAGCAAATGGAAAGTAAAAAAAAAAGCAAGGGTTGCAATCCTCATCTGTGATAAAACAGACTTTAAACCAACAAACATCCAAAAAGACAAAGAAGGGCATTAGATAATGGTAAAGGGATCAATGCAATAAGAAGAGTTAACTACCCTAAATATATATGCACCCAGTACAGGAGCACCCAGATTCATAAAACAAATTCTTAGAGACCTACAAAGAGACTTAGACTCCCACACGTAATAGTGGGAGACTTTAACACCCCACTGACAATATTAGACAGATCAATGAGACAGAAAATTTACAAGGACATTCAGGACTTGAACTCAGCTCTGGACCAAGTGGACCTAATAGACATCTACAGAACTCTCCACCCCAAATCAACAGAGTACATATTCTTCTCAGCACCAAATAGCATGTATTCTAAAATCAGCCACATAACTGGAAGTAAAACACTCCTTAGCAAATGCAAAATAATGGAAATAATAACAGTCTCTCTGACCACAGTGCAATCAAATTAGAACTCAGGATTAAGAAACTCACTCAAAAGCACACAATTACATGGAAATTGAACAACCTGCTCCTGAAAGACTACTGGGTAAATAACAAAATTAAGACAGAAATAAAGAAGTTCTTTGAAACCAATGAGAACAAAGAGACAATGTACCAGAATCTCTGGGACACAGCTAAAGCAGTGTTGAGAGGAAAATTTATAGCACTAAATGCCCACCTGAGACGTCTGGAAAGATCTCAAATTGATACCCTAACCTCACAATTAAAAGAGCTAGAGAAGCAAGAGCAAACAATTTCAAAAGCTAGCAGAAGACAAGAAATAACTAAGATCAGAGCAGAACTGAAGGGGATAGAGACACAAAAAACCCTTCAAAAAAGTCAATGGATCCAGGAGCTGATTTTCTGAAAAGATTAACAAAATAGATAGACTGCTAGCCAGACTAATAAAGAATACAAGAGAGAAGAATCAAAGAGATACAATAAAAAATGATAAAGGGGATATCACCATTGATCCCACAGAAATACAAACTACCATCAGAGAATACTATAAACACCTCTATGCAAATAAATTAGAAAATCTAGAAGAAATGGATAAATTCCTGGACATATGCACCCTCCCAAGACTACACCAGGAAGAAGTGGAATCCCTGAATAGACCAATAACAGACTCTGAAATTGAGGCAATAATTAATAGCATACCAATCAAAAAAAGAGCAAGACTAGATGGATTCACAGCCGAATTCTACCAGAGGTACAAACAGGAGCTGGTAGCATTCCTTCTGAAACTATTAGAAACAATAGAAAAAGAGAGACTCCTCCCTAACTCATTTTATGAGGCCAGTATCATCCTGATACAAAATCCTGGCAGAGACACAACAAAAAAAGAAAATTTCAGGCCAATATCCCTGATGAACATCGATGCAAATACCCTCAATAAAATACTCGCAAGCAGCACATCAAAAAGCTTATCCACAACCATCAAGTCAGCTTCATTCCTGGGATGCAAGGTTGGTTCAACATATACAAATCAATAAATGTAGTCCATCACATAAACCGAACCAATGACAAAAACCACATGATTATCTCAATAGATGCAGAAAAGGCATTTGATAAATTCCAACACCCCTTCATGCTAAAAACTCTCAATAAACTAGGTGTTGATGGAACATATCTCAAAATACTAAGAGCTATTCATGACAAACCCATAGCCAATATCACACTGAATGGGCAAAAGCTG
>NW_016806198.1:3068686-3078756 GCF_001698545.2 Rhinopithecus bieti
CTACTTTGAATTTCATGTGAAACCAAAAAAGGGCCTGTATAACCAAGACAATCCTAGGCAAAAAACAAAGCTGGAGGCATCATGCTACCTGACATCAAACTATACTATCAGGTTAAAGTAACCAAAACAGCATGGTGCTTGTACCAAAACAGATATACAGACCAATGGAACAGAACATACACCACAAAAATAACACCACACGTCTACAACCATCTGATTTTTGACAAACCTGACAAAAACAAGCAATGGGGAAAGGATTCCCTATTCAATAAATGGTGCTGGGAAAACTGGCTAGCCATATGCAGAAAACAGAAACTGGACCCCTTCCTTACACCTTATACAAAAATTAACTCAAGGTGGATTAAAGACTTAAATGTAAAACCCAAAACCGTAAAAACTCTAGAAGAAAACCTAGGCAACACCATTCAGGACGTAGGCATGGACAAAGACTTCATGACTAAAACACCAAAAGTAATGGCAAGAAAAGTCAAAATTGACAAATGGGATCTAATGAAACTAAAGAGCTTCTGCACAGCAAAAGAAACTATCATCAGAGTGAAGAGGCAGCCTACAGAATGGGAGAAAATTTTTGCAATCTACCCATCTGACAGCGGTCAAATATCCAGAATCTACAAGGAACTTAAACAAATTTACAAGAAAAAGCAAACAACACCATCAAAAAGTGAGAAAAGGATATGAACACTTCTCGAAGAAGACATTTATGTGGCCAACAAACATATGAAAAAAGCTCATCATGACTGGTCATTAGAGAAATGCAAATCAAAACCACAATGAGATACCATCTCATGCCAGTTAGAATGGCGATTTTTTAAATTATTATTATACTTTAAGTTCTAGGTTACATGTGCACAACGTGCAGGTTCGTTACATAGGTATACATGTGCCATGTTGGTTTGCTGCATCCATCAACTCATCATTTACATTAGGTATTTCTCCTAAAGCTATCCCTCCCCCAGCCCCCCACACCCTGACAGGCCCAATGTGTGATGTTCCCCACCCTGTGTCCTTGTGTTCTTGCTGTTCAACTCCCAACTATGAGTGAGAACATGTGGTGTTTGGTTTTCTGTCCTTGCGCTATTTGCTCAGAATGATGGTTTCCAGCTTTATCCATGTCCCTGCAAAAGACAAGAACTCATCATTTTTTATGGCTGCATAGTATTCCATGGCGTATAAGTGCCACATTTTCTTTATCCAGTCTATCACTGATGGACATTTGGGTTGGTTCCAAGTCTTTGCTATCGTGAATAGTGCTGCAGTTAACATACATGTGCATGTATCTTTATAGTAGTATGGTTAATAATCCTTTGGGTATATACCCAGTAATGGGATTGCTGGGTGAAATGGTAATACTGGTTCTAGATCCTTGAGGAATCACTACACTGTCTTCCACAATGGTTGAACTAATTTACACTCCCACGAATAGTGTAAAAGCATTCCTATTTCTCCACATTCTCTCCAACATCTGTTGTTTCCTGACTTTTTAATGATCGTAGAATGGTGATTATTAAAAAGTCTGGAAACAACAGATGCTGGAGAGGATGTGCAGAAATAGAAATGCTTTTACACTGTTGGTGGGAGTATAAATTAGTTCAACCATTGTGGAAGAGAATGTGGCAATTTCTCAAAGATGTAGAACAAGAAATACCATTTGACTCAGCAATCCCATTACTGGGCATATACCCAAAGGATTATAAATCATTCTACTACAAAGACACATGCACAGGTATGTTTACTGCAGCACTATTCACAATAGCAAACACTTGGAACCAACCCAAATGCCCATCAATGATAGACAAGATAAAGAAAAGGTGGCATATATACACCATGGAATACTATGCAGCCATAAAAAGAATGAGTTCATGTCCTTTGCAGGGACATGGATGAAGCTGGAAGCCATCATTCTCAGCAAACTAACACAGGAAAAGAAAATCAGACACTGCATGTTCTCACTCATCAATGTGAACTGAACAATGAGAACACATGGACTAAGGGAGGGGAACATCATATACCGAGACCTGTCAGGGGGTGGGGACAAGGGGAGGGAGAGCATTAGGACAAATACCTAATGCCTGCGGGACTTAAAACCCAGATTATGGGTTGGTAGGTGCAGCAAAGCACCAAAAATACCTGTGTAACAAACCTGCATGTTCTGCACATGTACCCCAGAACTTAAAGTAAAACAAACAAACAAAGCTATAGGAACAGATATACTCTAAAATGTCATAGATAAATGAAAATGGAATTCAAAAATCTTTAAGTAACCCTTAAGAAGATGAGAAAAAAAATACAGAGGAACAAAAAATATTTTAAGAAACACAGAAAACAAAAACTAAAATGGAAGACTGAGCCCTGTCAGATCAATAGTTACATTAAATGTAAATGATCTGAATACACCAATTGAAAGTGATAGGATGGATTAATAAGCATGTTTCAACTATATGTTGTTGACCAGAAATTCACTTCAAATACAATGATATAGGCAGTTTAAAAGTAGAAAGATGGAAAAAAGTGTATTATGAATGGTGACTAAAGGAAATCAGGAGTATCTATATTAATATCAGATAAAATAGATTTCAGAACATCAGCAGACAAGGACATTATATAATGACAAAAGGGTCAGTCCACCAAGAAGATATAGCAATTGTAAATGTGTCTGAACAAAACAATAAAGCTGCAAAATATATGAAGCAAAACCTAATAGAAATGAAAAGAGCAAATGACAAATTCACAATTACAGTTTGAGAATTCAACACTCTCTCAACAACTAATACAACAATTGCACAGCAAATCATCAAGAATATAGAAGAAATCAACACTATTAGCCAACAAGATGTACTCAACATTTATAGAACACTCTAACAATAGCAGGATGCATATGCTTTACAAATGTCTGCAAAACATTACTTAGACCATATATTTGATCATTTTTTAAAAAAATGCAACAAATTAAAAGAAATGCAATCATATGGTGTATGTTATCTTACCACAATAGAATCAAACTGGAACCCAATAACATAAAGATAACAGGAAAACCTCCAAACACTTCGAAACTTAGCACCATACATCTAAAAAATAATCCATGGGTCAAAGAGGAAGTCTCAGAGGAAATCAAAACTGAACTGAATGGAAATGAAAGCACAGCATATCAAAATTTGTGGGACATAAACTAAAGAAGTGCTAGGAGGGAAATATATAGCACTAAATGTACATATTAGAATAAAGAAAATATCTCACATCAATATACTAAGCTTCTACCTTTAAAAAACTAGGAGTAGTAGAGCAAAAATAAATCCAAAGCAAGAAGGAAAAATATAATAAAGATAATATTAGAGATCAATGAAATTGAATATAGAAAAATGATAAAGAAAATCAACAAAACAAAGAGTTGGTGCTTTGAAAAGATCAATAAAATTAACAAACCTCTAGCAAGACTGACAGACAGAAAAGATGGAAGACACAAATTGCCAATATAAGTATTAGAAATGATAAAGGAATAATATCACTACAGACCCTGCAGATGCTAAAGAAATAATAAAAGGATACTACTCAAAACGCTACACACATTTAACAACTTAAACAAAATGCATCAATTCCTTGTAAAACACAAACTATCACAATTCACACAATAAGAAAGAGATGATTTGAATAGCCATATTACTATTTAAGGAAACTGAGTCCACAAATCCTGGAAATCCCAACACTCCCACCTCTCCAGGCACAGATGGTTTCACTGGAGAATTCTACAAGACATTTAAAGAATTAAGAGCAATTCTACACAATCTCTTCCAGCAAAATGAAAGAAGGGAATATTTTTCAATTCATTTTATAAAGCTCTGATATCTGATATCAAAATGAGAAAAAGACAGTACATTAAAAGGAAACCATAGGCCAGTATCTTTCATGGATAAATGTAAAAATTCTCAACAAAATATTAGCAAATAGAATTCAGAAATACATTAAAAAATTTGTACATCATGACCAAGTGAGGTTTATTCCAGTGATATAATCTGGTTCAATATTTTAAAATTCATCAGTGTAATCTACCATATTACAAGTTAAGGAAAAAAGTTTACATGATCATATCAACCAATAGAGAAAAAGCATTTGACAAAATTCAACACATTTGTGTTAAACACTTTCCTAAAAAAATAAGAATAGAGAGAGACTTTCTTGATAACAAAACTTATGTACATTATGTATGTGATGAAAACTACACAATACTGATGAAAGAAATCAAAGAAAATTTAAATAAAAGGATAGAAATAACATGCTCATGGATCAGAAGACTGAATGTGGTAAAGATGCCAATTTTCCCAAATTGACATAATGGCTTAAAGAAATTCCTAGCAAAACCCCAAAATTGTTCTGTAGATACAAGACTATTTTAAAATTTATATAGAAAGGCAAAAGCATTAGAATAACCAAAATAATTTTCAAAAGAAGAATAAAGTAGAAGGCTCAGTCTACCCAATTTCAAGGCATTACATAGCTACAATAATAAAGATTGAGAGGTATTGGATAGGGATACACACATAAATCAAGGGAACAGAACAGCAAACCCAGAAACAGACCCATAAATATGTCCAATTTGTTTTTGACAAAAGTGCAAAACAGTTCAATGAAGGATAAATAGCCTTTTTAAGAAATAATGTTTGATAAATTGGATATACAGAGACAAAAAAAAAAGAAGAAAATACCTTCACTGAAGTCTAATATGTTACATAAAAATTAACTTAAAATGGATCATAGACTTACACATAAAATATAACACTATAAAACTTGAAAAAAAAAAGTTAGGATGAATCTTTGGGATCTATAGTTACTCTAAGAGGGACTTGGGCTATAATCCCAAAAGACTCAATCCAGAATGCCATGATCCTGAATGCTGAAATCCCTGAAGATTAAAATTTATAAAGTCTAAAATCCCCAAAATCACAATCCTGAAAGATCAAAATCCTAAAATATAATTCTGGAAAAAATAATTTTAAAATTCTTTAAAATATATTTATTTACATTTTCAAAGGGTGATTTATTTGAGAAATATTTAAAACACAACAGAACACTTCATAGGTCACTTTACACAAGAAAAAGGCAATAATAACATGCATGTTTTGCAAACATATACACTCAGCATACTAAAAAGACAGTTGCACATGTATAACAGTTATGAGCAGATAGAATATATTCATAAAGTAATCACTTATATAACTGTGGTCATGTGAAATACTGTGACAGACAAAAAAAAAAAAAAAAAAAACAGAAGAAAAGTCTCTCCCAGCTCTGAGAGAGAGATCAGTTCACCTTCTGTATTTGTTATCTTCAGCCCCCTTGCTGATTGAGTAGTGCTTGCCGAGACTGAGGGTGGATCTTCCTCACCTAGTCCACTGAGACTCACACACTAATCTCTTCTGGAAACACACCCAAAATATGCTTTACCAAGTGTATAGGTGATTCTTAGTCCAGTCAAGTTGGCAACTAAAAGAAAGGCCATGAATTCACCCCTTGTCAGTTTGGCACTCAATTGCATCTCCTCAAACCATGACTTCCAAATAAAGACAATAACAAAGTAATCATTCTGCATAACATAATGCAACTAAAATGATGCAGCTATCCTGCAGACAATCTAAAATGCACTAACTGTGATTTTCAGGATTTAAAATTTTAGGGATTTTAGATGTTAGAGGTTTTGACTTTTGGAATTTTGATTTTTAGAGAGTTCAACATTTGGGATTATGGCATTCAAGACTGAGTCTTTTGGGATTACAATTGGCATCTCTCAAAGAGTTCTTAAACTTAACACAAAAAGCATGAGCCATGAAAGAAAAAAGGGATAAATCGGACTTTATAAAATTAAAATGGTTGTTCTACAAAAGATCCTGTTAAGAGGATGAAAAGAGTAGCTACAGACCAGGAAAAAATGTTTGCAAACCACGAATTTATTTAAAAAAAAAAAAACAAAAAAACTTGAATCTGGACTATATAAAGAACCTCCAAACTCAACAGCAAACAACAAAAAAAATTAATCCACTATTCAAGAGACACTTCACTTAAAAATATACATAGATGGCACTAAATACATGAAAAGATGTTCACCATAGAAAATTATGCTGAGTGGAAAAAGACAATTCCAAAATGTTACACACTATATAGTTCCATTTATATAACATTCTTGAAATGACAAAATTATAGAAATGTGGAACAGATTAGTGACTGCCAAGAGTTAATGAGGAAATGGAGGCAGGAGGGAATCAGTTGTAGCACTAAAAAGGCAACATGAGGAATTTTTGTGCTGATGGAAATCCTCTATATCTCGACTGTATTAATGTCAATATCTGATAATAATATTGTGCTATGATTTTGCTAGATATTATCATTGGGAGAAACTGGGTAAAGCATACACAGAATCATTAATATTATTATTATTATTTTGAGACAGAGTCTCACTCTGTTGCCCAGGCTGGAGTACAGTGGCATGATCTCAGCTCGATGCAACCTCTGCCTCCTGGGTTCAAACAATTCTTCCACCTCAGCCTCCTGAGTAGCTGGGACTACAGGCACCTGCCACCACACTGGGCTAATTTTTGTATTTTTAGTAGAGATGGACTTTCACCATTTTGGCCAGGCTGGTCTCAAACTCCTCACCTTGTGATCCACCTGCCTCGGCCTCCCAAAGTGCTGGGATTACAGGCATGAGCCACCACATCTGGCCCAGAATCATTCCATATTATTTCTTACAACTGTATGTGAATCTACAATGATCTCAAAATAAAAGTTCCGTTAAAATGTTTTAAGTAAATAAATAAAGAGAATTGAAGAAAACAAAAGAAGCTATCACAGATTAAATGTAGTTCCTGCTGACTATACTATATGGTTCCTACTCTATTTTCAAACTACTTAAACTTTTTTCTTCAGGATAACACTACAAAGCACAGTAAAAGGAAGATTTTGGAAGAGAGTTTCAGACTAATTGGTTAATTGTAACGTGAAGAAAGTTGAAAGTTATAGTAGGATAGGATATAGACAAAGGTGAGAAAAAATATTCCACAAAGTCAGTGGAAGCGGGGACACCTCACTTCACCGGTTACATTTGGCCAGTGAGCCTACAAGGCCTGTGAGGGATAGTTATCACATACAAAAAAAAAAAAAAACAGAAAAAAAAAATTTTAAATTAAGAGATTAAAATGGAGACAGAACAGAGAAACCAAATTTCAGATTGGCATGTGATTTTCAGAGTCTTTTCTATTCTTGGCCTTTACACTCTGTTGAAGATTATGATTTTGTGATTTGAACATCTCAGTTAATTCTCAAGATTATGGCAGACAAAAGTAACTGGCTCCAACTTCAGAAAACTTGCTGCTTTCAAATAAATATTTAAAATTTTTTACAGTCAGCCTGGGAGAAAAAAATACTGTTGGTCTATGTGATGGTTAATACTGTGTGTGAACTTGTTTGGATTGAATGATGCAAAGTATTGATCCTGGATGTGTCTGTGAGGGTGTTGCCAAAGGAGATTAACATTTGAGTCAGTGGGCTGGGAAAGGCAGACCTACCTTTAATCCAGGTGGGCACCATCTAATCAGCTGCCAGTGCAGCTAGATTATAAAGCAGACAGAAAAATGTAAAAAGACTAGACTGGCCTAGCCTCCCAGCCTACATCTTTCTCTCACCCTGGATGCTTCCTGCCCGTGAACATTGGACTCCAAGTTCTTCAGTTTTGGGACTGGGACTGCTCCTTGCTCCTCAGCTTGCAGGTGGCCTATTGTGGGACCTTGTGATCATGTGAGTTAATACTTAATAAATTCCCCTTTATATATAGATCTATCCTATTAGTTCTGTCCCTCTAGAGAACCCTGACTAATACAGTCTGTTTTATAAAAAAGTCACCAACTCTTTCCCAGTAATCTCATTTCAAATGTGAGACATCCGAAAAAGTGTAGCTTAAACAGCTTATAAATCCTTCATCACAAAGAAAGGCGACTTATTTATTTATTCATGAGTTTTGGTAGTTTAACATGATTTCCCTTAGGCCATTGGTCCAGTATTCTTTCCCATCACAATTCATGTAGTGGGATTTTCTCTGGGAATCCAAACAAAAGCTGTTAACAACAGCATCTACAAATTGTTTCCAACAAACTTCATGAAAAATTATTACTAAAAAAAGCAAATATTTTCCTTAAAAGCAACAAAAATGTTCCCTGTCATAAATAATACAGTTAAGAACTCAGCCGTAGTAGGAAGACAAGATAAATGGAAAAAGGAAAAGAATATTCAGTGATGTTATTTTGAGTTTATAGAGATGAGACAGCCTAGCATACAACAGTTTAATTCCTAACCTTAATGTAATCTCTGAATAAAGCAAATAATTTTAATCAATCTTTGTTTGCTTTAGGCTTTGTCAGAATTGTATTTCTGTTTCATTTTATGATGTTCAACAAGTTTGATTTTTCTATTTCAAATGAATTTAAAATAAATACCTGAGTCTTAGTCTTAAAATAATTGTTCTATACATGCTATCTATGATATTTTATGTGTTTTTAATACCTTACTTCATTTGTCATATATGTGGATCAGTTTAGATTTCTTACATGAATAAAGCATTTAATATCAATGAGGAGAAATTTCTTTTCATGTGGTAGTACCAGATAAACCTGAAAGACTCTGTTGGCCTAATTCATGGTCACTGATTATAACCCATACTAAAGAACCCAGAGTTCCATGTCCCTTCACACATTTTAAAATAAATAGAGACTAATGAACAGGTGAAGAAAATGGAATCCACTTGGCCTTCTTCAGTGCATGGCTATTGTATGAGTAAACAGAAAAGTCAGCCATGATTCAGGTAATTTTTTAAATGTCATTTTCTCAGTTAGTGTTATTTGGGACTGTATGTAACAAAAAAATATAGTGAAAACATATAAAAAGTACAAATCTTCTTGTCTCCCACATAAAAGAAGTCCAAAGATAAGCAGTTTAAAGCTGGTGTGGAAGTACTACAGATATCATAGATCCTGATTTCTTACAACTTTTTGCTCCACTGTCCCTTGCACATGACTTTCATGGCTGTACTAATCAGAGATCTCCAGAGAAACTGAACCAATAGGATGTGTGTCACACACAGTGGGCAAAGAGGGTGGGGCAGAGGACAGACTGATTTATTTTGAGAAATTGGCTCACATGATCCCAAAAGCTGGTAAGTTCAAAATCTGCAGGGTAAGCCAGTGGGCTGTAGACCCAGGGAAGAGCTGACATTGCAGCCTAAGTCCAAAGGCAGACTGCTGGCAGAATTCTCTCTTCCTCAAGGAACATTCCTCAAGGAACATCTTTTTTCTCTCAAGAATTTCAACTGATTAGATAAGGCTAAATCATAACCAAAGCAGACTGTAGGTGGTAATCTGCTTTACTCAAAGTCTACTAATTAAAATGTTAATCTCATCTTTTAAAAATACCTTAACAGCTAGACTAGTGTTTAACCAAATATTTGGGTAATATGACTTAGCCAAGTTGACACATAAAATTGACTATCACAATGGCCTAATACACCAATATAGCTGCTGAAAACTTGGCCATTATGCCTATTTCAAGAATCAGGAAGAAGGTAGTGGGCAGAGATAAAGGGTGTACGACAGTGTCTATTTCTCTCCTGAGGAATTTTCCTGAAAATCCTAATTGACAACTTCTGCTTACATCTCAGTGGACACTTCTTATTGTCAAATAGCCTGAAAATTGCAATATTTTAGTTAGGTAAACTAACTGTCTGCCAAAGTAACTAATCCTGATAAACCAAGCCCCAGAGAAAATCTTTATATTTATCCTGCTTGGGGTCCATAGCACTTTTTGTAATGTGGCTTCATATATTTTCATCAATTTCAGAATTCTTGGTCATTATTTAAATGTTGCTTTGCGTTATTCTTTCTTTCCTCTCCTAATCACACACATTAGGTCTTTTTATTACGTCCCTGTGTCTCTTATATTCTCTTTTATATTTTCCATACTTTCCTCTCAATGCTTCAGTTTGGATATTTTCTTTTTTTTTTTTTTTTTTTTTTTTT
>NW_016806198.1:3080096-3084219 GCF_001698545.2 Rhinopithecus bieti
AAGAGCTACCAAGCAAATGGAAAGCAAAAAAAAGCAGGGGTTGCAATCCTAGTCTCTGATAAAACAGACTTTAAACCAACAAAGATCAAAAGAGACAAAGAAGGCCATTACATAATGGTAAAGGGATCAATTCATCAGGAAGAGCTAACTATCCTAAATATATATGCACCCAAGACAGGAGCACCCAGATTCATAAAGCAAGTCCTTAGAGACTTACTAAGAGACTTAGACTCCCACATAATAATAATGGGAGACTTTAACACCCCACTGTCAATATTAGACAGATCGACGAGACAGAAAGTTAACAAGGATATCCAGGAATTGAACTCAACTCTGCACCAAGCAGATTTAATAGACATCTATAGAACTCTCCACCCCAAATCAACAGAATATACATTCTTGTCAGCACCACTTTGCACTTATTCCAAAATTGACCACATAGTTGGAAGTAAAGCACTCCTCAGGAAATGTAAAAGAACAGAAATTTTAAAACTACTATTTAGCTTTCTTTCATAGTGTTCAGTTCTCTGCTCAAATTATCCACCTTGCCATGTAATCTCTTGAACATTAGTCTGTATCTGTTTGTTTTTTCTTGAGTTTTGATCACTGGTTTTGGTTGCTGGTATGTTCGGTACATTTTTATCACATACCATAAATTGAGGATAAAAAGCTATGGAAATTACTTGAGGCTCTGCATAATGCTGTAGTCCTTCCGAGATGATTTACTTTTGCTTCTGGCAAGTATTGAGTAAACAGATCACCTTAATCCAATCAACAGTGGAGCTGGCATGAAAAGAATACTTTTTTTTGGTAAGGGCTGTCTACATGTGTTTCATCTTTGCTCCTAAAAGGCAGTATTTTGCAGATCCCAAATGAAAGCCCAAGATGTTTTCCAGAATCCCTCCTTCTTGGTAGATCCTAAATTCCAATATGTTCCTTCAGCTATAGAATATTAGTAAAAACTAAACTTAGATTTTAAACCTCTCAGACACCCTTTTCTACTCAACTTTTTCATATTTTATTCTCCATTTGTCAATCACCCAATGCCTCTAGAGAGAAAATGGCAACAACAATTCGGTTCATTTTTGTGCTTCTCATTTCTCCAGGATTTCAGCCCCACAACCACTCTCTGCTGTGATAACTCACAGATACCTTCAAAGACATATTTTTTAAGTTTGTCCATCATTTCTTGTTGTTGTCAGTTAAAGAATTAACACATGACTCAGCATAACCAAAAGTGTCTTGATTGATGATTTTTGAAGAATTGTCCTAGCTTGAATTATAATCTCTCATAACCCTCACTTGTCAAATCAGCCTACTGATTGCCAGATCTTCACTTCATTGTGTGTTACTTGAATAGCTGTCCCTGATGCTGTAAGGTGCTTAGGACATTCAGACTTCTTTCAAGTTAATAGAGAACAAAAGATGTTACCTATACACTGTTGTTACAGCACATTAACCCACCTAAATTCACTTTCAAGTAAATAATTTTATCTTGATTTTGAAATTTTGTTTTGCTTTGTGTCTGATAACTCTATTTTGTTCCAGAAACAGAGATACTTACATGTTAGCAATGTGTAGAATATAAAACAGCCTGATACATCCAAAATAATACTTGGATTGCTTTCTTTATTTAAGAGTTCCTCTCCTGTGCAAGGCATATGTGCTTCGGGTTGTAAGAGATACAAAGATTATCGAAACATAGACTTCCAGATCTGAAAGAAACTTAGAGACAATCTAACTAGATTCACTCATTTTATGTAAGAAATATTTGCTCCAAAACAAGAATTTTGGCTTCTTAACTCCTACTCAATGCTCTTTTCATGATGTAGTGCTAGTGTTGGTTCCAAGAAAAAAGATTCTTGATGGGTGGTTTCAAGATGGCCAAATAGGAATAGCTACAGTCTATAGTTCCCAGCGTGAGCAACACAGAAGATGGGTGATTTCTGCATTTCCAACTGAGGTACTAGGTTCACTGGGGCTTGTCAGACAGTGGGTGCAGCCCACAGAGTGTGAGCAGATGCAGGGCAGGGCATCATCTCACCCAGGAAGCACAGGGATCAGGGAATTCCCTTTCCTAGCCAAGGGAAGCTGTGACAGATGGTACCTGGAAAATTGGGACACTCCCACCCTAATACTGTGCTTTTCCAACTGTCTCAGCAAACGGCACACCAGGAGATTCTATCCTGTGCCTGGCTCAGAGGGTCCTATGCTCATGGAGTCTCGCTTACTGCTAGCACAGCAGTCTGAGATTGAACTGCAAGGTGGCAGCAAGGTGGGAGCAGGGGCATCCGCCATTGCTGAGGCTTGAATAGGTAAACAAAGTGGCCTGGAAGTTCGAACTGGGTGTAGCCCACTGCAGTTCAAGGAGGCCTGCCTGCCTCTATAGACTCCATTTCTGGGGGAAGGGCTTGGCTGAACAAAAGGCAGCAGAAACTTCTGCAGACTGAAACGCCCCTGTCTGACAGCTTTGAAGAGAGTAGTGGTTCTCCCAACACAGAGTTTGGGATCTGAGAATAGACAGACTGCCTCCTCAAGTGGGTCCCTGACCCCCAAGTAGCCTAACTGGGAGGCACCTCCCAGTAGGGGCCAACTGACACCTCATACACTTGGATGCCCCTCTGAGACGAAACTTCCAGAGGATGGATCAGGCAGCAACATCTGCCGTTCTGCAATATTTGCTGTTCTGCAGCCTCCACTGGTGATACCCATACAAACAGGGTCTGGAGTGGACCTCTAGCAAACTCCAACAGACCTGCTGCTGAGGGTCCTGACTGTTAGAAGGAAAACTAACAAGCAGAAAGGACATCCACACCAAAACCCCATCTGTACGTTGCCATTATCGAAGACCAAAGGTAGACAAAACCGCAAAGATGGGGAGAAACCAGAACAGAAAAGCTAATAATTCTAAAAATCAGAGTGCCTGTTCTCCTCCAAAGGAATCCAGTGCCACACCAGTAACAGGACAAAGCTGGATGCAGAATGACTTTGACGAGTTGAGAGAAGAAGGCTTCAAAAGATCAGTAATAACAAACTTCTTCGAGCTAAAGGAGGATGTTTGAACCCATCGCAAAGAAGCTAAAAACCTTGAAAAAGATTAGATGAATGGTCAACTAGAATAAACAGCATAGAAAAGACGTTAAATGACCTGATGGAGCTGAAAACCATGGCGCGAGAACTACGTGATGCATACACAAGCCTCAGTAGCTGATTTGATCAACTGAAGAAAGGGTATCAGTTATTGAAGATCAAATTAGTGAAATGAAGTGAGAAGAGAAGTTTAGAGAAAAAAAGAGTAAAAAGAAATGAACAAAGTCTCCAAGAAATATGGGACTATGTGAAAAAAACAAATCTATATCTGCTTGGTGTGTCTGAAAGTGATGGGGAGAATGCAACCAAGTTGGAAAACACTCTTCAGGATATTCTCCAGGAGAACTTCCCCAACTTAGCAAGGCAGGCCAACATTCAAATTCAGGAAATACAGAGAACGCCACAAAGATTCTCCTCAAGAAGAGCAACTCCAAGACACATAACTGTCAGACTCACCAAAGTTGAAATGAAAGAAAAAATGTTAAGGGCAGCCAGAGAGAAAAGTCAGGTTACCCACAAAGGGAAGCCCATCAGATTAACAGTGGATCTCTTGGCAGAAACTCTATAACTCAGAAGAGAGTGGGGGCCAATATTCAACATTCTTATTAAAAGAATTTTCAACCCCAAATCTCATATCCAGCCAAACTAAGGTTCATAAGTGAAGGAGAAATAAAATCCTTTACAGACAAGCAAATGCTGAGAGATTTTGTCACCACCAGGCCTGCCTTACAAGAGCTCCTGAAGGAAGGACTAAACATGGAAAGGAACAACCAGTACCAGCCACTGCAAAAACATGCCAAATTGTAAAGACCATAGATGCTAGGAAGAAACTGCATCAGCTAATGAGCAAAATAACCAGGTAACATCATAATGACAGGATCAAATTTATACATAACAATATTAATCTTAAATGTGCTAAATGCTCCAATTAAAAGACACAGACTGGCAAATTGGATAAAGAGTCAAGACCCATCAGTGTGCTATATTCAAGAGACAAAGAAGGCCATTACATAATGGTAAAGGGATCAATTCA
>NW_016806198.1:3087735-3105496 GCF_001698545.2 Rhinopithecus bieti
AGAACTAGAAATACCATTTGACCCAGCCATCCCATTACTGCATATATACCCAAAGGATTATTAATCATACTACTATAAAGATACATGTATATGTATCTTTATTGAGGCACTATTCACAATAGCCAAGACTTGGAACCAACCTAAATGTCCATCAATGATAGACTGGATTAAGAAAATGTGGCACATATACACCATGGAATACTATGCAGCCATAAAAAAGATGAGTTCTTATCCTTTGCAGGGACACGGATGAAGCTGGAAACCGTCATTCTGAGCAAACTATTGCAAGGACAGAAAACCAAACATCACATGTTCTCACTCATAGGTGGGAATTGAACAATGAGAACACTTGGACACAGGATGGGGAACGTCCCACACCGGGGCCTGTGGTAGGGTGGGAAGAGGGGGGAGGGAAAGCATTAGGAGACATACTTTATGTAAATGACAAGTTAATGGGTGCAGCACACCAACATGGCACATGTATACAAATGTAACAAACCTGGACGTTGTGCACATGTACCCTAGAACTTAAAGTATAGTAAAAATAAAAATTTAAAAATTAAAAAAAAAAAACTTAAAAAAAAAAAGATCTTTATCTTATCTCTCTGCTGTCTTCCACTATGGACCCAAAGTTTTGAAAGACTTTATTAAATAAAATGTACTTGTGAATGATAGTTTATGTGATCCTAACATAAGAAAAGAATAATTTTCTACCAGGCTTTTAAAATAATTAACATAACTCAAAAGAAGACACATTATTACATTCAAGAAATTAGGGGTATTAGAAATTATCCCTCCTCACCAGAAGTTTACAATGAATGATCATACTCTAAGGTAGTATATGTTATATTAGGTATATGATATATGATACACATAAACTATATGTAGTTTTTTGACATATTCATGTATTTGATATATATTATTAAGGTCGTCCTGTACATCTGCCTCCCCCAATAAATTAGGAGCTCTTCATGAGCAAAAATTATAGCTTTTCATCATTAGTCTGCTTGGTGTTTACAATATTAATAAACTGTTAAATGAATGAGATCCTTTCAATCTATGTAACTGGTCAAGATAATAAATGCATCAGGAATTCCCAGAGGATAGGCAGTTTGGGACTGAGATCACTGAGTAAACATGAAGATGCAGGTTGAAGTAGACTTCTATTAAAATTTGAGCTAAAGTGGATAAGGTTCAGATCGACTACAGTATGCGGTGGGATATTGTATTAGTTTCCTGTGGTTGCTATAAGAAACTACCACACATTTATCAGCTTAAAAAAAACAGAAATTTATTATCTTATACCTCTGGAGGTCAGAAACTGAAATCAATCTCATGGTGCTAAAATCAATGCATTGGTAGAGCTGTGCTCTTTTTGGAGGGTCCCAGAGAGAATTCATTTCTTTGTCTTTTCCATCTTCTCAAGACTGCCTGAATTTCTTGGTTTATGACCCCTTCCTTCATCTTCAAACTGCATCACTCCAACCACTGCTACTGTCATCACATCTCCTTTTCCTGCCTTTGAGCCACAGATTTCCCTCTCATAAGGACCCTTGTGATTATAGTGGGCCTATCCACATAATACAGAATAATCTCCCCATCTCAAGATCCTTCACTCAATCACATCTGCAACGTTCCTTTTCCCATATTAGATAACATAAACATACGTTGTGGGGATTGAGATGTAGGCATATCAGGAGGGCCATTATTCTGCTTACCACAAATGTTTCAAGCAAAGGTCTCATGCAGTGATCCTTAAAGTGTGGTCCCTGGACCAGCTGAATCTGCATAACTTGGTCATTCCTTAGAAATGGAAATTCTCAGACCTCATCCCACATCTACTGAATCAGAAGCTGTGGTGAGGCCCAGCAATCTGCATTGTAACAAGCCCTCCAGGTGATTCTGATACACACTAAAGTTTGAGAATCACTGCCCTACAGTTTGGGAAAATGACAGAGCAAGGTCAGAGGTCTGTGAGTCTATAGATTTCACAGGGACAGAGAGTTTCGAAGAGCATCAGAACACAGAACACAGAGAACACGCAGCGTCAGAGTATGGAGAGTCTGGAATCTCAGGTTAAGGGTCACATCACAGTTAAATGTCTGGCTCTAAATGTGAATTTGGTAATCTTCTTACACATTTCACAAAATCAATGCTTAACTGAAAGTCCTCACTGATTTTATGAGGCATAAAATTAATCTGTTCAAATTCACAAATTTAACAGATTGACCTAGAAAATAATTTCTGTTACTTTTAAAACTGTAAATCAAAAATTTATTATAAGGATTTCCAAATTAAAGACATGATCTTTTACATACTCAAAGTATTCATTAATATTTTAATTTCTAAAAGTCTTCCTCAAAATAGCTACAGCAATAGCTGTAATTCATCAGCAATTTTACTATTTTCATTTTTTCATCTAACAAGCAGCACAGTAAGGAATTCTTAACTGTTATCTCTAGAAGGCAAGGCATTATGAAGAAAAGAATTGCAGGTGACTTCCCATGAGGGTTGATTTAGAGCAGAGGACAATCGCCTTTCCAAGGCAGAAAAGTGGGGCCATTTAGAATTGTGCTCTCCTAGAGGCAAACAGGAAACAGGAAGCTCTCTGTCAGCCATTCTTACCCTGCCCCCAGGGCAGGAAAGGCAGGAGGATGAGCCATATCAGTTACTTTGACCCAGTCTAGGAAATAAGATGGCTTATTCAGCCTGTAGACCTGGGCTGATGCGGGGGGTGGGTGGGGGGGGCACAGACAGCATCCACAGCCCACCATAACTCTCCCTGACAACCAGATAACATCCAGTCAGCTTAACACTGAACACTGAAGAAATGAAAAGGAATGTATACCCAAAACACATTAATTAAATTTTAAACAAAAGGGAGATAACAGTTTTGTCAGGAAGTGGTAAACAAGCAGAGGACAAGCTACCTTCCATCTCTGAGAGACTTTTATTGGGTCCAAAACTCCTCTGGGCGAACATCACCCTAAGTTACCATAGCACTCAACTACAATAACTCAAAATGGACATAAACAGTCAGATGAATTACAGCAACCCCCAGCAAATTTAAGCAGATAAGAGCTAACCTATGCCCCTATACATACCATTGTACCTAGCCTCCTGAATTTGATAGAAGACTGTAATCACAGCTCGGAAATTTGCATTAGCATTTCTTCACAAAATTAACAATACTCCAGAGTAAATCTGAGTTTGTAAAAGAAGATTCAAGTGCAGAATATGCCAAAATATATAAATGTATAAATATCATCACAATTAAACATTTTGAAACTTCTCTTCAGGGCACTGTAAAAGATCTACATAGGATCTAGATCAAACAGACATAGTATAAGGGCTCTATGCTGTAAGATTGTATTTGTAAAACAAAATCAACCAGAATTGAAGTCATGTATGAAGTGCTGTTAGTTAATGTAAATGCTGGTTCTGACTGCTGCCAAGTCAAGCCAACTGATAATGTGATTTAAGAAGGCTCCAAATGTGTTCTTCCTTCAACCTTCTCTATTAGCAACATCAGCAACCCAGTCACCCAAAGAAGAACACGTAGAGCCATTGTCTTTATCCTCAACCTTTCCTCTACCCCACCCTCCACACACACACACACACACACACACACACACACACACAGTTTCAATCACTTGAGACTCTTACTCATTCTACCTCTGAAAAGCCCTTACTTCTGTCTCTCTCCATTCCCACTGTCCTACTTTTGGCCCCAAACAACTCTTTAGACTGCCTCTTGACTCATGTCCAAATCCTCCAAATCTTGACCAGATGGCTCAAACCCCTTCAGCACATTAGGTCAGATGTCCCTCGTGTATGTATCTCATTCTCCCAGAAAAAAATCTATGGTTACCTCATCAGAGTTACCGTATCACTATTTTATTTTATTTTCTTTTACTTATTTTTTTAGAGATGGGGTCTTGCTATATTGCCTAGTCTGGAGCACAGTGGCTATTCACAGGCTCAATCCCACTACTGATGAACGGAAGAGTTTTGACCTGCTCTATTTCTGACCTGGGCCGGTTCACCTCTCCTTAGGCAACCTGGTGGTCCCCCGCTCCCCAGAGGTCACCATATCAATGCTGAACTTAGTGTGGACACCCAATCAGCATAGTGCACTACATCCCAGAACTCCTGGACTCAAGCCATCCTCCCACCTCAGCCTCCCAAGTAGCTGGGACTATAGACACTCCCACTGCATTGAGCCAGTTTATTTCATTTTTAATGTAATCATTGTATACAATTATTTTATGAAAATATCCCTTACACATTGTAAAAGGTACAAATCTTAAGTGCTAGAGCTTGATTAATTTTCACATGTGCACACCTGTAACCACCACCCAGATCAAGATATAAAACACTCCCAGCATCTCACCAGACTTGTAATCAATACTTGGGCACCTAAAGGTAACCACTATTATAACTTCCATCACGATAGATTAATTTGCCTGTTTTTAGGCTTTATATAAATGGAATTATACAGTATGTGCTCTTTTGTGTAGAATTCCATTTGATGAATATGCCACAATTTAGTTTTCTATTCTCCTGTGAATAGACATTTGTGTTGCTCCCATTTGAAGATTATTATGAATAAAGCTGCTATGCACATTCCCGTAAATCTCTTTTTTGTGAACATGTGCACTGAGTTCTGTTGGGGATATGTCCAGAAGAGGAACTGCTGGGTCACAGGACTGATGTATGTTTTATGTTAGCACATACTGCTAAACATTTTCCAAAGTGGTTTTACCACTTTCTAAGTATCTGAATTATTCTAATAGTTATGCTTTTTTTTTTTTTTTTTTTGAGATGATATCTCATTCTTTCACCTAGGCTGGAATACAGTGGCACCATCATAGCTCACTGCAGCTGTGAACTACTGGGCTCAAGCCATCCTCCTGCCTCAGCCTTCTGATTAGCTGGGACTACAGGTGCATGCAGCCATGCCTGGCTTTTTTTTTTTTTTTTTTTTTTTTTTTTTGGAAACATGGGGTTCTCTCTATAATTCCCAGGCTGGTCTCGAACTCCTGATGTCAAGCAATTCTCCCACCGTGGTCTCCCAAAGTGCTGGAATTACAGGCATGAGTCTACGCACGCACACAGTCAGTTTTGCTTTTTTATTGTTCATTTTTATATGTGCCCATTCCACAACCACACTTGAGCTCCTGAAACACAGGTCCCTATGTTGTCTTACCCCACACACCCAATATATGGATTATAATTACAATTAAATGTTGATATTACCTACAAGTAAAAGAGTAAATGCATTCATAGAGCATGGTGGGACAGGGGCTTAGGAATGTCATGTTTACTCAAAGGAAAATCTATCACCTCTCTTCTGGACTAAGTCCAGGGATGACTCATGCTTACCCCAGCCCTGCCAACACTTCAGTAGTCATCCAAAGTGTGGTGGAATATTCATATCAGCTGTCTACATTCCCCAGTCCCCACTGAGTTGCTCAAAAGCCGGGTTAGGTCTATCTGCCCAGTGTTCCTGGGTTTTAAACTTGCTAATATGTATTTAGTCAATCATTAAACTGCTGGAAAATTTAGCAAGCCAGAAAACCTTCAAAGTTATACTCTTTTTTTTTTTTTCTGTAATTTTGTGCAGCTTCATTTTGAAATGCGCTAAGGAAACTGCACTCGTTAACTATCCCATTCAGCCTTCTAAGGTGGAATCAATTAGTGCCAGTCATCCACGTCAACACAGAGATAGACACCATCTCCCAGAGAAACACCCCAAAGATGCGTGTCCCTTGATCTGTTTGCGCAGATGGTGGGGATTAGTTACACAAATACGGGGAGAGAAGATAGGATTACGGAGGAAGTCCTCCAAAGTCCTCCAACTCTCCCTGAAAGTGAATTTCTTGTCCTTCCTGTTTTTGCTTCTGAGTACTAAATTTTTCACTGCTCTTATATTTCTGCAAGTGCCACGGCATGAACTACTTTCTACTCCTTTTGCAGGGACTATTTTCTGTTTTTTAATGTCGCTTTTAATAAAACACAGGCTCCAGACAGTTTCAGCAAGTACATCCAACAGAAGCCCTCTCTGCAACCCTGAAACCATAACCCTCCCCGGGCTGGAAGTAAAATAAAACTCCCAGAGATAAAGTTTCATAAAAACTGTGTGGAAAGGAAAATATATATTGCTATTATTTTCTTTTACCCAAGAGGTAAAATTAAATTAAAATGTCCTTTTGGTTTTAAATAAGGGTTTCTTTTTAATTGAGAAAAGTTCCATGCTTCCAAGTTACTTGCTATTGCTACCCTCCTCAACAAGAGAGGTCTTATGGGGAAAATTCTGATCTGGCAGCAGGCAGTCATTCTGTGAAATAGAGGCACCTCAGCCTTCCATTTTAAGAGATGCTTCTAAAATGAGTCCAACAAATAAATGTTTCTGAACAACTTAAGGCTTTTCGCCAGTCTGTACCTCCGGTCTCCTTCTCTCAAAATCAGTTAGTGAAATTACTGCTCTTGGAATTCATTGAAACCTGGCAAATATTGTTACTCACCTGGGCCAGGGTCAAGTTACCATTGGCAGGGCAGGATGCACAGCGTAATAATCTGGCTGCTTCATTAAGAAAACCTTTGGCAGTTTAAATGGTTATTTGTCCTGTGACATTTTTACAGGTTTTACAAATGTCCTCCTCAATCTCCCCTGCCAAGTCACTATGCCACTCACCCCTCAGGCTTGCCAGTGGAGATGGCATGTAATCTCTAGCTGAAATCCTCCTTTTTATTTAAATATCAAGAAATGGTGGCAAAGGAAATATAGATATTTGTATTTTAAAACAGTATATGCAATTCATAGCTGTCTAAATGTTTGCTACACCTCATGGTTCAAGGAAACTTGCCCTCCTGAATGTCTCTTGTTTTAGATCTTGCATCCTCCACCTCTTTCTTTTGACCCTACCTGTATCTTTTCCTCTTCCTCCTTCCCCTCAACACACATTCAACCCTTTCCTGCCAATGGAATGCTAGTCACCGGGTGCCACAACACCACATCTAACTGATATTACTGAACTGCACAACCTCAGGATATATACCACCATAGCTCCATTTGCTCAAACTAACCCAACACTAAGCTTGTGAGTACAAGGCTGTACCAAGTGCATAGCACCTTTGCAGTTCTTTACATCTTCGTTCCAGGCCCATGGTACGCGGGGATAGCAGAGTTCACACTGTCATCAGCCATGGAACAATTAGGACTCAACTGGGCACCATGTTTTTAAAAATAAATTTGACGTAGGAAGGTTAAAATAACAATAACAACATTAATAATAAGGCTAATAATAATAATAATAATAAATTATACACAATCCTACCCCACTAATAGTAACTTTATTTTGCACATTTAATTTTACATAATTGTATACATAGCATACACATGTTAATTTTACATTCTGCCTTTTTCACTTAACACTATCTTAAACATTTTTCCATGTTTCCAGTCTGAATGTTATTTTTATGATTGCCAAATGTTTTTACCAAAATTTGTCAACTGCATATCTTATCAATTCTAAGACTACACTACTAAGTTGCATAGCTTAAGATATACAATTATTAAACCACTATAAAATGCGATAACAGTTTCAGCCCTAGCAAAGGTACACCATTAAACCCTGTGAGCCCACACTTTTTTTAAAAATGAAGAAATTAAGGCTTAAAGGCCTACAGTGTCAGCTGCAATAAATGGATGGATTCAAATAGCCAAGTTACTTCTAGAATAGAACCCGGCCAGGGTGTATATTTAAGCCTGTGTGCTCTATACAATCCACTACACATGGGATGACATTGAAATTAAAGTGTTTGCAAATCTAGAACATGGTGGTAGGTTGCTTAGCATCCCAGCTACAACGGTAGGAGCAGGGTTGTGATTGTATTGGACATAGATGAAGATGCATTGAAAATGTTTAATAGGAATGTGGAAGAGTTTGACTTAGTAAATGTTGTCACAGTCTACTGTGATACGTGCTCATAATTTAAGAGAATGTCCAAGTCATTAGTTACGGTAATCATGAATTCTCACTTTGGGACCAAAAATAATAAAAGTTATATTCAAAGATATAACTTCTCTGAAGACTGCTTTGGAAATGGCAAGGACAGTCGTATACATTTTGGACAAATCCTCAACTACAAAACATGCTCAACAGTAAGTTACAGAATAGAAAACTGAGATAGATGTTATTACAGAGTTGAGATACGACCTGCCGGCATCACGCAACTGTCATAAAAACAGATCAGTGGATGTTGAAATGAACTAATTCAGTTTTCTTTTCCTACAAAGACAAAAGCAGCTTAAAACACAATTTAAATGAATTTTTAAAATTGTTTATTTTAAAAGCTGTGAAAACAATAAAGGTAAATATATCAAAATATTAACAAGTGGTTGCTCTGGAAGATGGAACACTGGGTGATATTCTTTTTTTCTGTTTTTGTACTTCTTAAATTTTCTATAATGAGCATGTACTTTTTATTTTAAAACTTTATTTAATAATAAGAATAATAGCTCCATTTATCAACTACTGTGTAGCAGAAACCCTTCTAAGTCCATTATATAACTGCCAACCATTTAATCTGTATAACAGCCCTTAAAAGTAGATAGTACTACTGCCTCCATTTTACAGATGAGGAAACCGAGGCATGGAGCAATTAAAGTACTTGCACAAGGTTTCAGAATTAATAAGTGGAATAGCAAAAAATTTTAACTTAGGCACTCTAGCCCCAGAGTCTCTACACTCTTACCCTATATGCTTAAAAAGATGCAAGCTACATTTAAGCTATAACCATTTTTAAATAGTCCACTGCCTGGCTTCATAGTGCAATGGATGCCATTATGTTTTTGGTAATCTGAAACTGCTATATGGCCCAGTGTAGCACCATCGCTATCATTCATCACCACCGTCACCATCACCATCAATCCTAACAGCACCATCATTTAAAAACTTCCATTAAGTTTTTAGTGTGGCCGGGCGCGGTGGCTCATGCCTGTAATCCCAGCACTTTTGGAGGCCGAGGCAGGCAGATCACTTGAGGTCAGGAGTTGGATATCAGCCTGGTGAAACCCCGTCTCTACCAAAAAAAAAAATACAAAAATTAGCCAGGCATGGTGGCCCACAGCTATAATCCCAGCTACTCAGAAGGCTGAGGCAGAAGAATCGCTTGAAACCAGGAGGCGGAGGTTGCAGTGAGCCGAGATCGCGTCACTGCACTCTAGCCTGGGCGACAGAGGGAGACTTCACCTCAAAAAAAAAAAAAAAAGTTTTTATTGTGTACAGAACACTGTACCAGATACCTGAAGAGATACAAAGTATGTAAAACACATACTCTTTACTCGTGAGAACACCAGAGCTAGTCTGAGAACACCTTCAAAAGGAAAAGACTGTAAGCATCCATGAAATGTGAATTGAGAATTCACATAAATATCTAGAAATTATGGGCAAAAAAGAAAAACTACTTCTAGCTGAACTACAAAGAAAATGGAAGGTAATGCATAATGGAGAGCTTTGATTTATGTAGGATAATAGCTTCAGATTCCCTTTCCACCCTAAATATATAGACATAAAGTTTTACAGGGGAAAAAAAAGTGAATATTGAAGTCAGCTGTATATTCTATACTGCTTTCTTTATGATATTTTCAGCATGGGTCACATAATCCCCTAGTTCTTATGTCAAATTTAATTTAACTATTCTCATATGTAATATATAATTGTGCTCAATGACTTTAATGAAATAAGATTCTGAGGTTTTATCTTTCAAAATATTCTGAACTATATTAGCAAAAGGAAGTTTCTAGTTCTAATCAGCAGATACTAATTGCAAATAAATGAAGCAGGTGGCAAGTCTAAAAATCAAGTAATGACTGCCAATTTATTCATATGAATGTGCTTTGCTCTCATAACCTTTTTTCATCTTTGAAATGTATCTAATTTACTTGGTATAATATACTAAAATATACATATATTTGAAGTTTATATACATATATGTAAAAATCTACTACTTTGTTACTAATTGAGAATATTTTGAAAGATTTCATATATGTAAATTTACCTTAAAATGTATGCTAAAACCAAACTAATAAAATGAAGCGTCGTAGATGTCCTTAGGAAAGTTTTAGCAGATAATAAAAATCATCTGTAGGCTAGACACTGAGACTCACACCTATAATTCCAGCATTTTGGGAGGCTGAGGCAGGCAGATCACTTGAGGACAGGAGTTCGAGACCAACCTGGCCAACATGGCAAGACCCCATCTTTACTAAAAATTAGCCGGGCATAGTTGTGCATGACTGTAATCCCAGCTACTTGAGAGGCTGAGGCACAAGAATCTCTTGAACCAGGTAGGTAGAGGTTGCAGTGAGCCGAGATCATGCCACTGCACTCCAGCCTGGGCAACAGAGCAAGACTCTGTCTCAAAAAAAAGAGTCATCTGTAGAGAGTATATAAATTATATATAAGGTGTTTTTCTGAAACACATGGAGGCACTCAATTATGATTTGTGCTCCCAAGCACTTTAAATATCTCCACAACATCTTTTTCAGACTATTAAATTATTTGGCAGTCTTTTTTTCATAGATAATCAAAAGTAAACTTCTGGGAATGTGGAACTCACAGTGTCCAAATCAGTGAAAATGACTTGAGATTAAAGTAAAATCCCAATTATATAAGGCTTTTCCATCATTTTCAGCTATGACTTTGTAGGTATCCTTGACCTTGGTTCTACTGAATCCTCCCTAAGGGGGGCCCTTCCTTGGAGCTGATACATTTTCCTTTTATATTGAGTCAGTATTTGAGTCAAAAACTAGCATCATTGTTTTTGCTGTGACTTTAATTATCACAAATCCATATAGCCAGCTTCTCATTTATTTGACTCATAAATCTCACCAAAATACTGTTTTATTCTGTTTTATTATTATTTAAATATAGTGATGCCTTTAAGAAGTTTTCCTTATGTGAAAACTGAAAACATTTTCACATATTCACTTATTTTCTAATAACCTAAGCTGCTTTTGTCTGAATAGTATGATTTCTCCTGGAAAATAAAAACAAAAACCTACAGGGTTTACAATGACCTCTCAGATACAGTCTATACTCCTTCATTTAGTATTTAAGTCTTTCCATAACCCGATCTTCATTCTGCCTTCCTAATCTTACCTTCCACTTTTTTTCAAAACTATTCTCTTCAGTACCAGAATTCAAGCCCATATTCCAGGGTCCTCATCTGTAAAATGGGTTAATAATCTTTATTTCTAATGTCGGTAAATTAAGCGTGAACATGCCTAGCACAGAGGCTAGCACACAGCAGGTGTTCAAAAATGGGAGAAAGAACAAAAGTCATAAGAAACTGGGCTTGACTCTGAGAGAACTGCTCATGGGAACATCATCACCCTCTCTGAACCTGGTTCCTCATCTGTAAAACTGTGTTGTGCTACCAGGCAGTGTTCAACATAGAGTACCTAGCACAGATCTTGGCACAAAGAGGCTCAAAGTAGACACATGGTATGAATGAAAAAATGAATGCTATTGTCTTCCATGTAAAGCAAGACAAATAGATGAGAGGTTCCCAGAGATTCACTGTAAATCCCACTGAGATCAGTTCACCTCCCCAAACCAGAGAACATGTGCTCTTGAAGGGCAGAAATGAAACAACTTCATTGGAATTGCCTTCCAACATTTATTCCAGAGCTCAGTTTTGCTCAGAATAGCAGATCTGAAATCTGGCCACCTGTGAGTACTGGGCGTGAGCACAGTGGAAAAATGGACAGGGAGGTGCCATGGTGAAAGTTAGCCTGGCCAATTATCCTGTAACAATAATCAAACACAGATTAATCCATTTATAAAGTTTACTAGGGCAATTCTTATCTCCAGCAACAAAGGGATGGCCCTTTCTTCACTAGGTCACCTCTCCAGGAACAATGGGAGATGACAAGACTAAATAAAATAAAAGATACCACCATGTTTCTTGAAATTAATATGAAACATTGCATTCACTTGTAGTTTAGAATTGGGAACCTAAGAATTTATATGATAAACACAACGGTCTTAAAATGGAAACGTCAATATCCTATTTGAATCAAAACAGACAGACATTTAGTATTAGGAAGCAGAGGAAAGGATAAACCAGAAGTCAGCTGGGGAAGGTAAAAAGGGAAGAGAAACCATCAACAGGGGAAGAGAAAAAAGACCAAAGAAAACAGAAAAACAGTCTGGGTGCAGTGGCTCATGCCTGTAATCCCAGCGCTTTGGGAGGCCAAGGCGGGAAGATCATGAGGTCAGGAGATCGAGACCATCCTGGCTAACATGGTGAAACCCCATCTTTACCAAAAAAAAATACAAAAATTAGACGGGAGTGGTGGCGGGTGCCTGTAGTACCAGCTACTGGGGAGGCTGAGGCAGGAGAATGGCGTGAACCCGGGAGGCGGAGCTTGCAGTGAGCCGAGATTGCGCTATTGCACTCCAACCTGAGCAACAGAGCGAGACTCCATCTCAAAGAAAAAAAAAAAAAAAAAAAATGGAATAGTGCCATGGTACCTCAAAAGAAATAATAAACTCATTTGAGAAAGTTGTGATGCTAAAGAATCTGATCCACTAGGAGAGAAAATAAACCTAATTTATTGAGTCCCAGGGGCCTGGACTGGGCACATTCACATTTGTAGTTATTACCCCCATATTTCAGATGAGAAAATAAACTTTACAGAGTGATCAGAACAAAATTCAGCCAAGTCTCTGACAGCAAAATAGAAAATAATAATAATACAAATAAAATAACTCGCTACCATTATTTCACTTCACATCATCCCTCCATGATTTTTATTTCATCAGCAGTAGGACAATGAGAAGGTTTCTAATCAAAAAAGATGTGGAAGTAAATACCTCTGCTCTCCCATTTATAGGAAAAGCCAAGTTAATTTCTTGTTCATCTTTTACTCTAGAACGGTGGCTTGCACATAATAGATACACCACAAAAAAAAAGTTGAATTTAATTGAATAAGATACACATTACTAAAGAATGTTCATATCCAATTTTATATAACAACAAAGACTTAAGTCCTTGGATATGGCCACTGTGAACTTCCGAACGAGTCCTCTGAAAATATTCAACCTCCTCTTCTGCCTTTGGCTTCCTGCCTTGAGTTTTTGAAGTCATCAGGGTTAATAAAGCTAACAGAATTCTTATTTAAAAGAAAAAAAAAGGATTGAGGAAAACAACTCTCCTGGAGCATTTTCTTATCAAAACCCCTTATCATGTGTAGGGCGTGGTATCCTTGGTTGTTTTCTTATGAGACTATGTCTGGTTCTTCAAACTTAACTGGGGCTTGCGAGGTCTTTTTTCTTCCAGATAGGCCTTGCAAACTCTAGCTGTGCCATAAATGCCTCGTTGATACTAACAGTCTAACGGAGTTTATAAATGCCCTTCTTATGTCTGCTTTTTAAAAATTAAATTGTTGCCCTCATTCTTTAAGTATTTCTGGAAATTATCCTTTTCTAAACTAAAGGAAAGGGGAGGAAGGTGAGAGTGGGGTGAGGGATGAAAAATTATTTAATGGTTATTATGTGCATTATGCAGGCGATGTTACACTAAAAGCCCAGACTCAACCACTAAGCAATATATCCATGTAACAAAACTGCAATTGTGACTCTTAAATTTATACAAATAAAAAAAAGAAAGAATCAAGTTGATTAGGTTGTTAGAATAGTCTTTTTTCTCTTCTATAACATGCGTGTTTACTATACTTGCTCCTATCTACATAGACAGTGAATCTGCATGGTCACATGTTTTAAAGAGTAGAGAAGGGCTTACCCTGCAATTGGACTATCCCCAAATTTAGCAGAAAAAAAAATTATAAGTGGCTCAGCATTTGATAAAATGGTCTTGAGTCTCCTTTTCCTTATCTCTTGTTTGGATAAGCTTCTTACTGGCTTTTTCTGCCCACAACTTCACCCATTCTTTACAGTGCAGCCAGAATGATGTTTGTAAAACATAACTCATTCAGGCGACTGCCCTCCTCAGAAAACTTCAATGGCTCTCCTTTGTGTGGAGAATTATGTTTCATTGCCCTTGGAATTAAATGCCTTCCAAAGCCCAACACCAGCCTACCTTTCCTATCTCAACACCTTAAATCTGTGTATATGCCCCATGTTCCAGCCTCAACTGACCATAGCAGAAGATGCCATGCATTTTCAAGCCTCAGTTTTAAATTCATTCCATTTCTTGTATCTAGATGTCCCTTCTCCCCATTCTTCAACTATCAAAATACAACTCATCTTCTAAGACCCAAATTAAGTTTCACCTCATTATGAAACCACCTCAGAGATTCTCCAGGTAGAATTGATTATTCCCTTTCTGGGTTCCCATGTACTATATATTGCTAATAAATACCTATTTTCTATGTATTTCTGTAATGCTTTGTTGTTTCAATGTATGTTTTTGCTGCTGGCCCAGAAGCTTCCTGAAAGTCAGGATCAGAAATGTACTATTTATATTTGTTTTCTTCACAGTAGTGAGCCCAGGATCGTGCACTGAATGGTGGATCAATAAATAATGGATGAATGAATGAATGCCATAAAGTAGGCAATGAGCCATCAGCAGCTTCTTAAATGGAGTGAGACACTTAGAAGTTTAAGAATTGGAAAACTTATCTCAGCCCCTTCAGAGCCAAGAGAGCAAATAGATGAGCTTAGGTGACAATAGACATTTTAAGGGAAAAGCTTCTCCTGGTAAAGATAATGGCTCATCCTTATGACTGGACCCCTCAAATATTTTTTCCTCTTTTTTTAAAGTTTAATTTTATTTTTAATTTACCAATAATAATTGTATCTATTTCTGGGGTAAAACGTGATGTTTTGATACATGCATACATTATGGAATGATCAAATCAGGCTAATTAACATAGCCATCAATCTGAAATATGTATCATTTCTTTGTGGTGAGAATATTTAAAATCCATTCTTTTAGCTATTTTGAAATACACAATACAGTATTGTTACCTATAGTCACCATGCTGTGTAATAGATCACTAAAACCTATGCCTCCTGTCTAACTGAAACTTGGTACCCTTTGACCAACATCTCTCATTTCCCTGTCCATGCCACCTGTCACCCCCACCCCCAGCCTCTGGTAACCACCTTTCTAATCTATACTTCTATAAGTTCAACTTTCTTGGATTCCACATATGAGTGAGATCATGCAGTATTTGTTTCTCTGTGCCTGGCTTATTTCACTAGGCATAATGTCCATCTGTGTTGTTGCTAATGGCAGAGTTTCCTACATTTTAAAGGCTGAATAGTATTCCACATTGTATATAAACCACATTTTAAAAATCTATTCATCTGTTGATGGGTACTTTGGTTGTTTCCGTACTTTGGCTACTGTGAATAATGCTGCAATGAACACAGGAATACAGACATCTCTTCAATATACTGATTTCAATTCCTTTGGAAATATATTCAGAACTGGAATTGCTAGGTCATATGATAGTTCTATTTTTAGTTTCTTGAAGAACTTCCACACTGTTTTACAAAATAACTATACTGCTTTACAATACCACCAATAGTGTATGAAGGTTCCATTTCTCCACATCCTTGCCAACATTTTTATAATAGCCAATCTAACATGTATGAGATAATATCTCATTGTGGTTTTGATTTGCATTTTTCCAGTGACTGGAGATATTGAGCATTTTTTCATATATTTGATGCCCATTTGTGTGTTTTATGCCTCTTTTTGAGAAATGTCTACTCAGGTCCTTTGCTCTTTTCTTTTTTTTTTTTTTTTTTTTTTTTTTTTTTTGATATGGGGTCTTGCTCCGTCATCCAGGCTGGAGTGCAGTGGTGTGATCATAGCTCACTGTAGCCTCAAATTCCTAGGTTAAAGCCATCCTCCCACCACAGCCTCCCAAGTAGCTGGGACTACAGGCATGTACCACCACTTCTGGCTAATTTTTGTATTTTTTGGTAGAGACAGGGTCTCATTATGTTGACCAGCTGGTCTCGAACCCCTGGCTTCAAGCAATTCTCCCACCTCGGCCTCCTAAATGCTGGGATTACAGACATGAACCACCTTGCCAGACCTTTTGCCCATTTTTTAGTAGGGTTTTTTTTTCCTTACTATTAATTAGTTTGAATTCCTTATATATTTTTAATATTAGCCCCTTATACAACTTGTGATTTGTAAATATTTTCTCCAAATCTGTGCGTTGTCTCTTCACTGTTAATGGCTTGTTTTGCTGTGCAGAGACTTTTTAATTTGATGCAATCCCATTTGCCTATTTTTTGCTTTGATTGTCTATGTTTTGGGGGTCATATCAAAGAAATCTCTGCCCATACCAATGTCATGGAGCTTTTCTCCTATGTTATCTTCTAGTACTTTTACAGTTTCAGGTCTTACATTTAAGTCTTTGATTCATTTTGAGTTGATTCTTGTACAGGGGATGAAATAAGGGTCAATTTTTATTCTTTTGCATGTGAATATCCAATTTTCCCCATACCATTTGGAGAGACTGTCCTTTCCCCATTGTGCGTTCTTAGAATCTTTGTCATAAATCAATTGACCATAGGTGTGAGGGTTGATTTCTGCCAGCTCTATCCTATTCCATTTGTTGATGTGTCTGCTTTTATGCCAGTACCATGCTGTTTTGATTACTCTGGCTTTCTAATATATTTTAAAATCCAGTAGTGAGATGTCTCCAGGTTTGTTCTTTTTGCTTGAGGTTGCTTTGGATATTTGAGGTCTTTTATGGTTCCATACAAATTTTAAGATTGTTTTTTCTATTTCTATAAATAATGACATTGGAATTTGGTAGGGAATGTATTTAATCTGTAGATTACTTTGGATACTATGGACATTTTAACAATATTAATTTTTTAAGCCATGAAGATGGCTTCATTTATTTGTGTCATCTTCGATTTTTTTCATCAATGCTTTGTAGTTTTCACTATACAGATTTGTCAACTCTGTGTTTAAATTTACTCTTTAAGTATTTTATTTCATTTTTATGCTATAGTAAATGGGACTGTTATCTTAATTTCTGTTTTATTATTATTATACCTTAAGTTCTAGGGTACATGTGCACAATGTGCAGGTTTGTTACATATGCATCATGCACCATGTTGGTGTGCTGCACCCATTAACTCGTCATTTACATTAGGTATATCTCCTAATGCTATCCCTCCTGTTCCCCACCCTGTGTCCAAGTGTTCTCACTGTTCAATTCCCACCTATGAGTGAGAACACGCGGTGTTTGGTTTTCTGTCCTTGTGATAGTTTGTTCACAATGATGGTTTCCAGCTTCATCCATGTCCCTACAAAGGACAAGAACTCATCCTTTTTTATGGTTGCATAGTTTTCCATGGTGTATATGTGCCACATTTTCTTAATCCAGTCTATCATTGATGGATGTTTGGGTTGGTTCCAAGTCTTTGCTATTGTGAATAGTGCCGCAGTAAACATATGTGTGCATGTGTCTTTGTAGTGTCATGATTTATAATCCTTTGGGTATATACCCAAATGGGATGGCTGGGTCAAATGGTATTTCTAGTTCTAGATCCTTGAGGAATTGCCACACTGTCTTCCACAATGGTTGAACTAGTTTACAGTCCCAACAACAGAGTAAAAGTGTTCCTATTTCTCCACATCCTCTCCAGCACCTGTTGTTTCCTGACTTTTTAATGATTGCCATTCTAACTGGTGTGAGATGGTATCTCATTGTGGTTTTGATTTGCATTTCTCTGATGGCCAGTGATGATGA
>NW_016806198.1:3107327-3137034 GCF_001698545.2 Rhinopithecus bieti
TTTTGAAGGGTATTTTGTGTCTCTAACTCCTACAATTCTGCTCTGATCTTAGTTATTTCTTGCCTTCTGCTAGCTTTTGAATGTGTTTGCTCTTACTTCTCCAGTTCCTTTAATTATGATGTTAGGGTGTCAATTTTAGATCTTTCCTGCTTTCTGTTGTGGGCATTTAGTGCTATAAATGTCCCTCTACACACTGCTTTAAATGTGTCCCAGAGATTCTGGTATGTTGTGTCTTTGTTCTCACTGGTTTCAAAGAACATCTTTATTTCTGCCTTCATTTCGTTATGTACCTAGTAGTCATTCAGGAGCAGGTTGTTCAGTTTCCATGTAGTTGAACGGTTTTGAGTGAGTTTCTTAGTCCTGAGTTCTAGTTTGATTGCACTGTGGTCTGCGAGACAATTTGTCGTGATTTCTGTTCTTTTATATTTGCTGAGGAGTGCTTTATTTCCAACTATGTGGTCAATTTTGGAATAAGTCCGATGTGGTGCTGAGAAGAATGTATATTCTGTTGATTTGGGGTGGACAGTTCTGTAGATGTCTATTAGGTCCACTTGGTGCAGAGCTGAGTTCAATTCCTGTATATCCTTGTTAACTTTCTGTCTTGGGGATCTGTCTAATGTTGACAGTGGGGTGTTAAAGTCTCCCATTATTATTTTGTGGGAGTCTAAGTCTCTTTGTAAGTCTCTAAGGACTTGCTTTATGAATCTGGGTGCTCCTGTATTGGGTGCATATATATATTTAGGATAGTTAGCTCTTCTTGTTGAATTGATCCCTTTACCACTATGTAATGGCCTTCTTTGTCTTTTCTGATTTTTGTTGGCTTAAAGTCTGTTTTATCAGAGACTAGGATTGCAACCACTGTGCTTTTGTGTTTTCCATTTGCTTGGTAGGTCTTCCTCCGTATCTTTATTTGGAGCCTATGTGTGTCTCTGCATGTGAGATGGGTCTCCTGAATACAGCAAACTGATGCGTCTTGACTCTTTATCCAATTTGCCAGTCTGTGTCTTTTAATTGGAGCATTTAGCCCATTTACATTTAAGGTTAATATAGTTATGTTTGAATTTGACCCTGTCATTATGATGTTAGCTGGTTATTTTGCTCGCTAGTTGATGCAGTTTCTTCCTAGCATTGATGGTCTTTACAATTTAGCATGTTTTTGCAGTGACTGGTACCTGTTGTTCCTTTCCATGTTTAGTCCTTCCTTCAGGAGCTCTTGTAAGGCAGGCCTGGTGGTGACAAAATCTCTCAGCATTTGCTTGTCTGTAAAGGATTTTATTTCTCCTTCACTTATGAAGCTTAGTTTGACTGGATATGAAATTCTGGGTTGAAAATTCTTGTCTTTAAGAATGTTGAATATTGGCCCCCACTCTCTTCTGGCTTGTAGAGTTTCAGCCGAGAGATCTAATGTTAGTATGACGGGCTTCCCTTTGTGGGTAACCCGACCTTTCTCTCTAGCTGCTCTTAACATTTTTTCCTTCATTTCAACTTTGGTGAATCTGACAATTATGTGTCTTGGAGTTGCTCTTCTCAAGGAGTATCTTTGTGGCATTCTCTGTACTTCCTGAATTTGAAATGTTGGCCCACCTTGCTAGGTTGGGGAAGTTTTCCTGGATAATACCCTGAAGAGTGTTTTCCAACTTGGTTGCATTCTCCCGTGACTTTCAGGTACATCAATCATCTGTAAATTTGGCCTTTTCACATAGTCCCATATTTCTTGGAGGCTTTGCTCGTTTCTTCTTAGTCTTTTTTCTCTAAACTTCTCTTCTCGCTTCATTTCATTCATTTGATCTTCAATCACTGATACCTTTCTTCCAGTTGATCAAATCGGCTACTGAAGTTTGTGCATGCATCACATAGTTCTCGTGCCATGGTTTTCAGCTCCATCAGGTCATTTAAGGTCTTCTCTACGCTGTTTATTCTCATTAGCCATTTGTCCAATCTTTTTTCAAGGTTTTTAGCTTCTTTGCAATGGATTCGAACATCCTTCTTTAGCTCAAAGAAGTTAGTTATTACCAGTCTTCTGAAGCCTTCTTCTCTCAACTCGTAAAAGTCATTCTGCATCCAGCTTTGTTCCTTTGCAGGCAAGAAGCTGTGTTCCTTTGTAGGAGAAGAGGCACTCTGATTTTTAGAACTTTCAGCTTTTCTGCTATGGTTTCTCCCCATCTTTGTGGTTTTGTCTACCTTTGGTCTTTGATGATGGTGACGTACAGATGGGGTTTTGGTGTGGATGTCCTTTCTGCTTGTTAGTTTTCCTTCTAACAGTCAGGACCCTCAGCAGCAGGTCTGTTGGAGTTTGCTAGAGGTCCACTCCAGACCCTGTTTGTATGGGTATCACCAATGGAGGCTGCAGAACAGCAAATATTGCAGAACAGCAGATGTTGCTGCCTGATCCATCCTCTGGAAGTTTCGTCTCAGAGGGGCATCCAGCTGTATGAGGTGTCAGTTGGCCCCTACTGGGAGGTGCCTCCCAGTTAGGCTACTTGGGGGTCAGGGACCCACTTGAGGAGGCAATCTGTCCATTTTCAGATCTCAAATTCCATGCTGGGAGAACCATTTCTCTCTTCAAAGCTGTCAGACAGGGGCGTTTCAGTCTGCCGAAGTTTCTGCTGCCTTTTGTTCAGCTATGCCCTGCCCCCAGAGGCGGAGTCTACAAAGGCAGGCAGGCCTCCTTGAACTGTGGTGGGCTTCACCCAGTTCGAGCTTACCAGCTGCTTTGTTTACCTATTCAAGCCTCAGCAATGGTAGGCGCCCCTCCTCCAGCCTCACTGCCACCTTGCAGTTCGATCTCAGACTGCTGTGCTAGCAGTGAGCAAGGCTCCGTGGGCATGGGACCCTCCGAGCCAGGCGCAGGATATAATCTCCTGGTGTGCCATTTGCTAAGATGGTTGGAAAAGCACAGTATTAGGGTGGGAGTGACCTGATTTTCCAGGTGTTTCTGTCATGGCTTCCCTTGACTAGGAAAGGGAATTCCCTGATCCCTTGTGCTTCCCGCGTGAAGTGATGACTCACTCTGCTTCAGCTCATGGTCCATGGACTGCACCCACTGTCTGACAAGCCCCCGTGAGATGAACCTGGTACCTCAGTTGGAAATGCAGAAATCACCCATCTTCTGCGTCATTCATGCTGGGAGCTGTAGACTGGAGCTGTTCCTATTCAGCCATCTTGGAACCTCCCTAATTTCTTTTTTAGAGAGTACATCATTAGTACATAGAAAGGCTACTGATTTTTATAAGTTGATTTTATATCCTGCAATTTTACTAAATTTATCAGTTCTAACAGGTTTTTGGTGAAGTTTATAGGGTCTTTCATTTATAAAATTAGGTCATCAGCAAAGAGAGATAATTTCACATTTTCCTTTCCTATTTGGATGCTGTTTATTTCTTTTTCTTACCTAATTCCTCTAACTAAGACTTCCACCCATATGTTTAACAGAAGTAGTGACAGTGGGCATTCTTATCTTGTTCCTTCCTGATATTCGAGGAAAACTCTTCAATTTTTCACCATTAAATATGATGGTAGTGTGAGCTTGTTGTATATGGCCTTTATTGTTTTAAGGAACATTCCTTCTATGCCAAATTTGTTGAAAATTTTTATCATGAAAGGATGTTGAATTTTGTCAAATGCTTTTTCTGCATCTATTGAGATGATCGTACAGTTTTTGTCTTTCATTCTGTTTCATTCTGTTGAATCACATTTATTGTTTTACATGTGTTGAGCCATCCTTGCATCCCAAGAATAAATCCAACTTGATCATAGTGAATGATCCTTCTAAGGTACCATTGCATATGGCTTGCTAGTATTTTGTTGAAGATTTTTGGATCTATGTTCATCAGTAATATTGGCCTGTAGTTTTCTTTCCTGGTAGTGTCTTTTTCGGGCTTTTATATCAAAGTAATACTAGCCTTATAAAATCAGTTTAGATGTATCCCTTCCTCCTCAATTTTTGGAAACAGTTTGAGAAATATTGGCATTAGTTCTTCTTTAAATGCTTGGTAGAGTTTAGCCATGAAACCATCTGGTCCTGGTATTTTTCTTGATGGGAGACATATGATTACTAATTCAACCTCCTTGATTGTTATCCATCTGTTCAGATTTCTGATTTATTTGTGATTCAGTCTCGGTAGGTTATATGTTTCAAAGAATTTATCCATTTCTTCTGGATTGTCAAATTTATTTGTGTTCTTAGTAGTCTCTTACAATCCTTTGTATTTCTGTGATATACAATCCTTTGTATATCAGTTGTAATGTCTCCTCTTTTATTTCTGATTTTGTTTATTTGAGTCTTTTCTCATTTTAAGTTTAGTCTAGCTAAGAGTTTGTCTATTTTGTTTAGCTTTTCAAAATACCAATCTAATCAAAACCAATCTTTTGAAAACTAACTCAGTTTCATTGATCTTTTGGATTACTTTTCTAGTCCCTATTTTATTTATTTCTGCTCTGATCTTTGTTATTTACTTTCTTCTGCTAACTTTGGGCTTAGTTTGTTCTTCTTCTACTAGTTCCTTAAGGTATAATGTTAGGTTGTTTATTCAAGATCTTTATTTTTTCTTGATGAAAGTATTAGTGCTATGAGTTTTCCACTTAGAACTGCTTTTGCCTGTATCCCATAGGTTTTGGTATATTGTTTCCATTTTTATTTAGCTCAATATATTTTTTAATTTCCCTTTTCATTTCTTCTTTGACCCAATAGTTGTTCAAAAGTATAATGTTTAATTTCTACATTTTAAAAAATTTTTCTGATTCCTCCTATTATTGATTTCTAGTTTCATACTATTGTGGTTAGAAGAAGTATTTAATATGATTTCAACATTCTCATAAATTTGATAAGATTTTTTTGTGGCCTAACATAAGATCTATCCTGGAGAATGTTCCAGATGCACTTGAGAAGAATGTGTATTCTATTGTTGTTGGATAAAATATTTCATATATGTCTGTTAAGTCCATTTAGTCTAAAATGTAATTCAAGTCCAGTATTTCCTAATTTCTGTCTTGATAATCTGTCTATAATTGAAAGTGGGGTATTAAATTCCCTATTACTGTGTTGAAGTCTGTCTACTTTCAGATCTCTTAATGTTTGCTTTATATATTTAGGTGCTCAGATATGAACTGACTCCTTTATCACAATATAATGACCTTCTTTGTTTCTTTTGCTGTTTTGACTAAAAGTGTATCTTGTCTGAAATGAGTATAGCTATCACTGCTCTTTTTTGGTTTCCATTAGCATGGAATGTCTTTTTCCAACCCTTTGCCTTCAAACTGTGAGTGTCCTCAAAAGTAAGGTGAGTTTCTTACAGGCAGCATTTAGTTGAGTCTTGTTGTTTTTTTTTTTAATCCGTTCAGATGCTTTATGCCCTTTGATTACATACTCAAATCATTTATATTCAAAGTATGTTACATTATATTCAAAGTAATTATTGACAGGTAAGAATTTACTAGTGCCTTTTTGTTAATTTTTTTTTCTGGTTATTTTGTAGATATTTTGTTCTGTTCTTCCTCTCTTGCATTCTTCCTTTGTGGTTTCACAGTTTCCTGTAATGGTATGCTTTCGATCTTATCTTTTTAGTGTTTGTGTATCTATTATAGACATTTGCCTTGTGGTAACTGTAGGGTTTTCATAAAACATCTTATACTTAAAAGAGGCTATTTTAAGTTGATAACAATTTAGTTTTTGATTGCATAAACAAACTCTACACTTTTACTCCCTCTCATCTTATATTTTATGGTTTTGATATCACACTTTACATCTTTTTATAATTTGTAGTTTTAGTTGCTTTTAGTAGTTTTGCCTTTTAACCTTTATGCTAAAAATGTAATTGATTTACTCACTGCCATTATAGTATTACAGTGTTTTGGATTTAACAACATTCTTACTTTTACCAGTGAGTTTTATACTTTCATATGTTCATATGTTACTAATTAGTGTCCTCTTTCTTCAGCCTGAAGGACTCCCTTTGGCATTTCTTGTAAGGCAGGTCTAATGATGATAAACTCAGCTTTTGTCTCAGGTCTTTATCACTTCTTTTTTTGAAAGATGGGATTGCTGGGTATAGTATTTTTGGTTGACTATTTTCTTTTCTTTTAGAACTTTGAATATGTCATTCCATTTTCTTCTGGCCTGCAAAGTTACTGCTGAGAAATCTGCTGATATTCTTATGAAAGTTCCCTTTTATGTGACAATTTGCTTTCTCCTTGCAGTTTTCAATACTCTTCCTGTCTTTAACTTTTGATATTTGTTATGATGTGTCTTGGTATGGGTCTTTTCGAATTCATCTTATTGTGTGTCCTTTGGGTTTTCTGGATTTGGCTTTGTATTTCCTTACCCAAGCCTGTGAAGTTTTCTGTTATTATTTCTTTAAATGTGTTTTCTGATCTTTTCTCTCTCTTCCCCTTCTGGAACACAAACAATGTGTCAGTTGTTCTGCTTTATGGTGTCTTATAAGTATTTTAAGTTATCTTCACTCTTTTGAATTCTTTGTTTCTTTTTGCTCCTCGTATTTGTTGATCTCCAGTGACCTGTCTTCAAGTTCACTGATCCTTTCTTCTGCTTGATCTAGTCTGCTGCTGAACTCCTCTATTGAATGTGTTTAGTTTAGTTATAGTATTATTCAGCTCTATGATTCCTGTTTGGTACTCTTTTATACTTTTATCTCTTTGTTGAAGTTCTCAGTTTGTTCTCACATTGTTCTTTTAACCTCAGTACGCATCTTTATGACCATAATTTTTGAATTCCCTGTCAGGTAAATCACATAGCTTTAATTCACTCAGGCTGGTTTCTGTATCTTGTCCTTTTATTTGGAATATATTTTTCTGCTTCTTCATTTTGCTTGTCTTTGTGTTGGTTCTGTTCATTAAAGAAAACAACTGCCTCTTCCAGAATGTTCTTGTGAAGAAGAAGGATTTTACCAATTAAGTTAGAGATTTTAAGGTGCCTCTCAAGTCTTTGTCCATACTACTGTCTCTGTTTTTGGTAGGCCCCTAGAGATTAGGATGTGCCATGTCCTGTAAGTACCCTATAATCATTAAAGTAGAAGCCAGATCCTCCAGATGTAATTGGGAAAGTTGAGGTTTGAATGCATGTTCCAGTGTTCCAGTTTCTTCTGTCTCAAAGTTGAAGCTGAGTATAGGTGTTTTTCTCCCACTTGCTCTGCAGTAAGTTTGAGAGTCTGTGGCAAATGCCTGTACTTGCTTTCAGTCTTCATCCTCTAATCCTGGGGAAACAGCTGCTGGAAATCAGCCCATTACATGTCCATGTCTTTGTTTTCTGTGGCCTAGAAAGTTTCAGGAATGCAAAGTCTCATTGATTCCCTTAGGTAAGAGATATAGAAGTTGTGACTTTTAGTTCATGGACAAACTCCTTCCAGGAAGAATGAGTTAAGGTTAAGGATGCATTGTTTCTGCTCAGACTGCCTGAACACTACTGTTTGTCTGCCCAGTTAACTCCCTAATGCAAGTTAGTTAGAGGCCAGATCATCAAGTAGCCACTAGAAGAATATGCAGTAAACTCCTTCTGGAAAGAAAATAAAAGATGAACATTCCAGCCCCTTTTCTTCACTGTTCCCGTGAAATGTAGCCCCAGAAATGTCTGTGAACCTGTTATAACTAACTCTTTCTTCTGTAATCTAAGAAGACTCACATATGATTAGTCCTTTCTGCTCCAAGAGTTAGGAGGTTTGGGATGCAGTCCCATACTGGATGGGTGGATGCTGTAAAAGCTGAGACACTCAATGTATGGACAAACTCCTTTCAGGAGAAATTAGTAGAAGTGAGTCACAGGAAAAGGCTCAGGAAGTGCTGAGCTGCTGCCCCGGCTGCCAGAGTGTTACTTGTTGACTGCCCCCGTTAAGTCCCAGTGCAAGTTAGTTAGAAACTGACTGTCATGTAGCCATTAAAAGAGTGTGCCATAAATTACTTCTGGGGAAACACAGAGAGCTTCACTTTTTAAGTACCTTCTTCACACTGTTCCCAAAAGGTATAGCCCCTGAAAGTATTTGCATGCCCATTTAAAACTGCCACAAAACCACATCTTTGTTTAATAATCTAGGAAGAGTTACACATGTCCATTTCCTTTTGCTGTCAAAGCTAGAAGATTTAAGATGCAGTCTTTTGGGTAGAAGCTGTAAAAGCTGGGGTGCCTAATATGTGAACAAACTCATTCCAGTAGGGCTTAATAGACCTGGAGTTATCACTGAGGTGAGCAAGAGAGGAGACTTGGCAAGTACTGATCTACTTCTCAAGCTGCTAGATTATTACCAGCAGTTGTATACCCCTTTAACTCTCTGGTGCAAGTTAGTTAGAATCCCAGACGTCAATTAGCCACTGGAAGAGTGTGTCATAAACCCTTCACAGGAGAAACAGTAAGCTGTATTTTCAAGCCCCTTCTCTACTCCAGGAGCCTAAAGCCCATGGATGTGCTTGTGCACCTGTATAAAACTGCTGCTTTTTTCCTGTGATCTAGAGAGACTTGTGGATACCTAATGCCCTCTGCTCCCAGAACTGGTAAATTAAGAGCTGAACCATGGGGCACCTTAGAGTTAGAACGTTATATGTGAGGTCCAAACCCTCCTCTCCACAGGAAGAAGCTGGATACTGAGAATTCATTTTTCAGTTGTATAGCAAGGTACCCAGGACAGAGTCCATGCTCAAATGTGCCTCAGCTTTTCCTATTCATTCCATGCGGATGTTTTCTCAATTGCCTGGTGGGTAGAAGTCTCTCACTTGGTCTCTGACTTTCTCTCAGAGGGAATTGATTCAGGAATGGACGCTCATTCAATGGAAGAAGAGTCAAGATCCTCCTCTTCTGACCTGTAACTGGCATCACTTTGAGCCCTTTAAATATTTACAAAAATGAGGCTGTTATTCCCTTCTTTTGCCTCCATCTTGTACTGTGGTTACCCTTAGCCCAATTTGCTCACTGACTAGCACCTAGGAAGTACTTAATTAACACTCACTTCAGCCCCTGCCTCGGCCTGAAGCCCAGTCAGCTGTGACTCTCAGACTGAAAAGTTTTGTGCACAGCGCTCAGGTTTTTATGCAATAGGTCAGGATCCCAGTGCCAGGCACTGACACAGCATACTCAGGAGAAATGTTGGTGCTTAGAAGGCTGGACATAAATGAAGGAATCAGGGAAAGTGGTGGAGACTTTTGAAGAGATGAGGATGGGTGGGCAGTGGAGAGTAGAGATTAGCAGACCATCCTCTATGAGGGTTGCTGAGCTGTGGAATATTCCACTTAGAGGATGACTCTGCAATGGACTCCTAAGCACACTCCTGTAACTTCTGGTGAGTCCTGGCAAGCTGAGGAGCTTGGAGCTCAGCTTAGACTAAGCCTTCCCTTTCTAGAGCCAAACACAGTTAAAGCCATGAAGGAAGAGAAACTTGTTATCAATCATGCACTATACCTTCCTGGTGAGAACCCTGGTGAGCCAAAAAAGGAAGTTAAGGGAAAGGTTGGAGAAATAGAATGCCTTTATCTTCCTTGTTGTGTCAACATATTGTAATGCTTTTAATAGCATGAATTTTAGCAATTTTTAAATTGGCATGATACAGAAGAAGATTTCCAAGAGGACAATGCCAAATATAATCATGATCTTGTTACAATTGGGATGGCAAGGTATTCTAAACTGGAGAGTGCCACGGATTAGAAGCTTAGCCCCTCTGTTCAGTTAACCTAAGCTGAATGTAAAAGGGAAAGTGTAATTCCTGTTCTACATTGTAGAATTTTGAGTATAAATAATTAAATTCACAATAAATAAACACCCATAAAACAGCCCCAGAGCTCCCTGATTATGTGGGGAGTGGCCACTTCTACTTCCTCAAAATAGGCCTGGAAAATCAATCCTCTGGGGCAGCAGAAAGGAAGACCCTTAACATAACTAATGATCAAAGTATCTGGCTGCCTGTGTGGGGAAGCTCTCCAGGCTGTATTTACCAATGATCTGGTTTTCTTCCTTCTAAACACAGAAGAAAAACAAAGAGGAATCCTGAAGTGCATTTTAGAAAACCCCAGGCAAATTTCAGGATTAAAATCAGGGACAATCAGAACTATAGAAACAACTGAGTTACAACGCTAAGATGGATGCTGACAAATAAGCACAGGAAATGTCAGAGACGAGATCCACAATGTGAGGAAAGGAAAAACAGGTGTTTAAATGTTAATATTTTTGACTGAGTTCTCCCCAAACCTTTCAGAATTATAGTTACATATTTAGATGAGTGTTCTCCTTCTCATTAAGGAAGACAAGTCATTTATAAAAGTAACCATAGGAGACCACATGGAGAGAAGATAAGTTCTCTAAGATTTATATGCAATGCGTGTTTGATGCATCTAAGAGGGAGAGACTTTCTTGGCTGGGGGAGTGGGGACAACTTCATCGAGGGGAAGACATATGGACTGTGTCTTCAGGGGCTTTGACAAGCAGAGATGAGGATAAAGGGCATTCAAAGAGGAAGAGAGCAATATTAACAAAGGCGTAGAGGCAGTTCAGTTTGATTAATGGGTAAGATTCAAGAATTATGAGAGTAATACAAAATTGGAATGAAAGAGTGAACTGGTAACAAATAATGAAAGGCCTTGAACACAGTAACCAAGAAGCTCAGACTGTATTCTATAAGCAATGTGGCATCATTGAAGGTTTACAGGTGGCAATGTGATCCAAGCTGTGATTCTTTTGATTGGTTGATTATTTTCCAGGTGAAAGGCCAAGAAATAGATTAGCCCAGAGAGGAGAGTAGGGAAGAAAGACCATTTGGGAAACTTTTGCAATAATCTGCTGAAAGGAGATGATGCTTTAAACTAGTGAAACAGAGACTTCTAATGATGCTGCTACTGACATTGATGGTCCAGAATAAGCAAAAAGACCTTTAAAGGTGATTGAATGAAGCAGAACTGTCAGTATAAGCATCTCAAGTAGGTATGATAGTAAGACACAACATGCTTTTGTAGTTCAGGGAACTAAAAGGCAAAGTATGCAATGCTTGGTTTTCTGAAAGGCTGACACAGTTATTAATGAAAGAGCCAAGTGCCTACTCCCAATCAGAAAAAGTTACTCTGGAAGCCACAGGGCTGGGGCAGCATCTTCAAATAAAAACAAATGTAAACTTAGAAGATTAAATAAAGAACTGTTCTAGAGACCAGGCGTAGTGGCTCATGCCTGTAATCCCAGCACTTTGGGAGGCCGAGGCAGACAGATCACTTGAGGTCAGGAGTTTGAGACCAGCCCGGATGACAGTGAAACCCTGTTTCTACCAGAAATACAAAAATTAGCCAGGCTTGATGGTGGGTGCCTGCAATCCCAGCTACTTGGGAGGCTGAAGCAGGAGAATTGCTTGAACCCAGAGGCAGAGGTTGCCATGAGCCAGGATCACTCCACTGCACTCCAGCTGGGGTGACAGAGGGAAACTCTGTCAAAAAAAAAACTTCTCTGCCATTCGTAAAAGAAGAAATAACAATGGCTTATATTACTTTTTTAAATCTTCATTCTCACTAACAATAAAGAAAAACAAGTGAAAATGTAAAAGATTTTACCTATTAATTTTACAAAGATTTTTTAAACTTTTAATATTCAAGTTGGTGAGAAAACAAAGCCATTTGGCAATATGTATCAAAATTCTTAAAACTGTTTATACACTTTGGCCCAATAATCCCAGTTCTAGAAAATTATTCTAAGGAAATAATCATTGATATCTGTCAACACTGAATTTGTTTACATCATTGAAAATTAGAGGTAACCCAAATAGTTCATAATTGGGGATTTCTTGAATAATTTTTGGTTCCTCCACTATGAAATAGTAGGTAACCACTTAAAAATATTAATTTTATAACTGATGTATAATGAAACAATTTTGAAATCATTGCAAACATAATATAGTAATTTCAAACTTGGTTTATTATTTATTAAATAAAAAATTAGTGAGCAAAAGAATATATTAGATACGATCTCATTTTTAAAACATGTCTGTGATATGTGATTGAAAACCATATCATTCTCTAAAGTTAACCATGCTTATCTCTGAAGGGTAAGGTAATAAGTGATAGGTTTTTTTTCTTGCTTATCTTTTTTTGTAAAGTTTCTATAGCAAATATTTACTACCATATAAGAAAAATGGATATCCTTAAAACACCTGGTCAATGGGCCTCATTAGTGTAATTATTGTAATAAACATTTTTTGAGCACACACTGTGGGCCAGGCACTGATCTAGGTGATGTGACAGCAGGCACTATCCCTCCTCTCATGAAACTTACCATTCAGAAGATTTACTTCTCTTGTTCAGTCGGTTAAAATGAGAAAGATACGTGCCTTTGTATCTGGACTCCTTCTGTTGCAAATGACAGCATCCAATTCAAAACAGCTTCTGCAAAAAAATAGAAAATAGAGTATTTGGGAGTTCATGAAACTGAAGTCTATGAGTAACTGACTTCACACGTGGCTAAGATCATTTGGAATCTTCAGAACTTGGCATCCCACAAAATTTCACCCTACTTGTCTTTGTGTTTGCTCCATTTTCAGGATCTCCTAATAATGTCAAGATGACTGCCAGCAACTCCCGACTTATATACAATGTCCTCAACAGACAGTAAAAATACAGATATTTTCTTCCCAATTGTTTAAAAAAAAAAGCTCAGATGGTTCTAATGGGGTCATGTGCCTGTCCCTGAACCATTGTCGATGACCTGAGAAATGTGATGCACTAATCAGTGAGTCTGAGGTCATGTAGGCTCCCTTAAATATGAACTGAGGGTAGAGGAGAGATTTTCCCCAAAGAAAATCATGAGGCAGGGACTGGATGCTGAGACTGCAAAATAACAGATGTCCACTATAGTCTTATAGCACAAGCATGGAGTAAGATGAGCAAGTTGGAGTCCGGGCTTAATTCCAAAAACAAGCTGCATTTTCACACTACATTTAATATAAGTAGATGACTTGAGCGTCACTAGGCAAATTTGCTTTTAGATTCACGTCAACCTAATTGCAGAAAATATACTTACTTACATGTAAGAAATATGCTTACTTACATGAATGTTTTGACATATAAATTATAGTCTCATACATATTACAGGCAAAAAGAGAATTATCCATGTCAGAAATCTTCTCCTTTGGCAGGTGATGTGAGCGGGGCCCAAACAGCACACATGGTAGACCCAGTGTCTTGCACCACTTATCAGCAGGCCAGGGCTACAGCCCTGACTCATCTTGACTCCCAGTCAAGATGCTGCACCTTAAAGACTCTCTACCCCATATAACTCCAGCCAACAATAAACTCTTCAGACTTTGAAGATTTCACTGTTTAAATGAAGCACACTTAAAATTTTAATAGATCAGCTCATAAACACCTCGTTTTTGCTCTGGTGAACAATTAAACAGTGGTTATCTGCAGGAATAGCTAGCTAATTAGCAATATATGTCCCCCATTTAAGTAAGTGCTTCCTTATTAGTTATTTTTCATAAGTATTAATATTTCAAAGCTCATACTTAAGACTAAGAAACCAAGCTTACCAAGTATACTCATGGTAGAACATCTGTCATTCTGAATCTAGTTACATCCTCTGCTAACCACATCACTCCATAACTGAGCCTTTTGATATGTTTTTTTCCAACCCTGCACACACACATACACACACACACACTCACTCACTCACACTCTCACAGACTCAGATTTATCACAGGCCTACTCCTACTGATTACTTGGAGCAATGTGTTGAGAACTGTGAAGCTGGATTCAATGGGAAAGGAGCTATGATCAGTTAATGATGCCTGCCATGAGCCCAGGAAGGGAATTTGGTATCATGTTCTCCTAGATTTCCAGTCCCATCCAGGATTAAACCTAATCCTAGACTTAAGAGACTCCCAGGAGGACCCATTCAGGGGACTTAGTGTCCAGTCTCTCCTCCCAGACAAGCAGGAGGCTGGGCCACTGGACACAGGTTACCCTAAGCCCAACTGGAATCTCCAGGGCCTGGGTGAGGCATAGGGAAAAGGCAGGGAAGGACTGGCCACGAGCTGCAGAACATATTATTAAAAGCCCAAGATGGAGCGAGGCAACCTAGGCAACCAGTTATCAACCCAAAGGGAATAAGTAAAGAGGGAAAATCCAGATTCAAGGAAACAGGAAGGAACCAGGGAAACCAGACCAAAACAATAGGGTTCAAAGTAAAGAATGGGAGGTAGAACCTGAAGGAAGTCCCTGAGCCGTGGAATCATAGACGCAGCTGCATATAGGGTCTTTGACCAAGTGCACAGGTGGAAAGGAAGCTATTTATTTTTTAAGGGCAATGACTTTGACTGCCCTCGGCATCAAATCAGACTTACGGTTGGACCAAATACTAAATCTTGACCTTATTTCCAAAATGCAGCCCCTCTGTGTAACCAAGTCCTGGAATCCAGCATTAGTCATGTTCCCAGCATCTGATTCCCTAGCTCACCTTGCTTTGGCCAACTCCTCACCTTCACCACCCCAGGAACAGGAATTCTACACCTGAAGCCCAACCTGCTAGCTTCCAACTGTTAACCACACACCTTTGGTGTTAACAGCACACCTGGCTTCAATCATTTTTTCTACAAATTATTGACATACTGTGTTGAGTGTCAGCAATACATTAGTAAGTGTTCTTGCCACTGTGGAGCTTTCAGGCTATTGGGATAATAGACATTAATCAAAGAACCATACAAATAAATGCGAAATTATAACTGTGAAAAACGTTGTAAAAGGAAAGTGTATGATGCCTTTAACGGAGGCATCTACCCTAGACAGAGAGGTCGTGGAAGCCTCCCCTGAGGAAATAAGACTGAACTGAACGAAGGTCAAGAATTCACTCATTCACTCAATTGTTCATTTATTCATTCAGTCAACAGATACTAATTGGGCACCTGCTATGTTCCAGACACCGCTCTAGGTGCTAAGGATATGGCAGTGGATGAAATAAGACCTCAGGCCTCATGGAGCTTATAGTCTGAATAGAGGGTGAGAAAAACAAATATATAAGCAATTAGTCAAAACAATAATGATCACAAGTCAGGTTAGGATTGCGCTGTAGTGAAAATAAAACATGGTAACGTAGACAGATTCTGGGGAGGTCAGGGAAGACCTCTGTGAAGGCAGATATGAGTGACAAGAAGGCAGAGCTGGTCGCTGGTCTCCAGAAGATTTGGGGAAAGAAAATTTTGATGCAGAGGAAACAACAGATATAGAGGCCCTGAGGCAGGAATGAGCTTAGCATCTTTCAGGGATGCTAAAAAGGTCATCAGGAATGGAGCCCAGAGACAAAGCCATCATCAGCAAATAAATAATTGGCTTTAAACATGAAAGTGTCCTCAGAAAGCCAACTTAAATATGTGCAATTTTTTTTCCTGATTCAACTAGAACTGCGACTTAAATATGACGCATAGTGCTACATGTTTGCGTGGGCACAAATCTTATTGGCAGTTCTGGTAAATAAATGTAGGACCAGTTTGGGTCTCCCTGACGCCTCTCACCACTGTGAACACAGCGTCTGATAACATTGTTTTGTCACTCTTCACTCCCACCAGCAATGAAGACAGATAAATGGCTTCCTGACAAATGGTCCCACTTTCCAAGGTCTGGGGCTCTGAAGGAAGGAGACGTGAGCCTTGAAACACTTCTGGACTGAACTCCTTGGAGAGTTCGTGGCCGTGAGCTCTCTGGGGCTACTGCATAAGGAGTCACTGCATTATTTCTGCTGAAAAATTAGATTTTGCTTGCAACCCATTATAATTTCCAAAGGTTCATGAAATGGATTCCAGACTATGTATCATTGTAATTTGCAACAGACAATGTCTGATCATAGAAATAATAGAGATTTAAAGTGAAATATGTTTTGTCTATGTCTAGCCACAATGCCCTGGAAAAGGCTGAAATATGTCCTTTCTGATGTATTCTCACCCAGGTAAAATTCCTTCCCAGAGATAACCACTGAATAATGTCCCCCTAAAATTCACATCCATTTAGAATCTCACAATGTGACTTGATTTGGAAATAGAGTCTTTGCAGATGTAAGTAGTTAAGATGAGGTCATAATGGATTAGGGTTGGCCCTAAATCCAGGGACTGGTATCTTTATGGGGAAAAGGAGAAGGAAATTTAGACACAGACGCACACACAGGGAGGGAGCCATGTGGAGATGGAGGTGGCTACTGGAGTGCTGCAGCTGTGAGCCAAGATCTCCAAGGATTGATGACAACCATCAAAAGCTAGGAAGAGTCTACAGCTGGACCATACTGAATGTGCCTGATCTCAAAAGAAGCTAGGAAGAGGCAAGAAAGAATTCTTGCCCAGAGCCTTCAAAGGGAGCATGGCCCTGCCAGTACCTTGATTTCAGACTTCCAGCCTCCGGAACACATTTTTGTTGTTTTATGCCCTCCAGTTGGTAGTGATTTGTTACTGCAGCCCTGGGAAACTAATACAACAGCCGTGAGCACATAGACCTGGCACACAAGGAGAGAGGGAACCAGCCCAGGAAACTACCAGATGATGAGAATCAATGGTACCTACTCTAGCAAAGCAGAAATGAAGCAGTTGTTTGATGAATTTGACTACTGATAATTTGGGAAAAAGAACTTGAATTGCACAATGGTTAAAAGTTGGGGCTTTGCAGCAAACCCGTTACTGGGTATACGCCCAAAGCAACATAGATCATTATACCAAAAAGACACACACCCTCATATGTTCATCACCAAGCTGCCCGTCAATGTTGAATTGGATAAAGAAAATGTAATACATCGACACTGTGGGATACTACACAGCCCTAAAAAACAATGAAATCATGTCCTTCACAGCAACGTGAATGGAGCTGGAGGCCCTTATCTTAAGCAAATTAATGCAGGAACAGAAAACCAAATACCACCTGTTCTCACTTATAAGTAGGAGCTAAACACTGAACACATATGGATATAAACATGGAAACAACAGACACTGCAGACTACTAGAAGTGGGAAGGAGCAGGAGACACGGGTTGAAAGACTACCTACTGGTTACTGTGCTCCCTACCTGGATGCAGTATACCTATGCAACAAATCTGCACATGTACGTCCTGTATCTAAAATAAAAGTTGAATTAAACAAAGCAAGTACACATCCATGTGCTGGGAGGCTGACACACCCCAGCTCCATGAGGACAGAAGTTCCTGTCTCCAGATACTTCCAGACCTCACTCTATGTACCTCTTCATCTGGCTGTTCATCTGTATTATTTCTCATAAACCAGTAAATATTAAAAAAAAAAAAATGGGAGTTTTGGAATCAGAAAATCCGGGCTGAGTCCCCGGCCTGTCATTTACCTTGTACAAGTTACTAAATCTCTCTAAGCCTCTGCTTTTCATGGATAAAATGAGGACTTACCTCATAACGTGGCTGTGAGAGGTAAGAGGGGAAACCCCTAAAGAGCTTAGTGAGTGCCTAACCTATAGTTAAGCCCCCAGTAAAGGGGAGCTGCTATTACCATTATTACCATTACCATTATTATCACTCTTCCAGCCTCAGAAAGGCTTCCTCTCCCTAGAAAAGGAATGACTGATTTTATTCAAATGTGCTTTTAGAATCTATTCATCGGCTTTTGTTCCACCACCACTAAGCTAAAAGCATTAAATGTTCAATTCTGAATGATAGATAATCTTGCTATGTTCATAGTGAGTCCAGATCCAAGAAAACATATTTTTAAACAATTTCTTGCCTATCCCAAGATATAAATTCTTTTCCAAAAAATAAATTTTAAAGACCATAGTATTTTTTCACAACAAAATTTATTGAGACCCCACCATCTGCCAGGTCCTTTCATCTAGGCTTTGCAACTCTGCAAACGAGGCTACAGTAATCTTGTTTTACAGATGAGGAGGCTGAGGCTCAGAGAAGCTTCTGACTGAGGACTCTGGACTGACTCCAAACTAAAGCAGGAGATAAAAGCAGCACTGGGGAAAGGAATTAGGGAGGTAGGAATGTTGCTGCAAATGCTCGCTTCCCAAAAGGCAGAGTGAAATACTCACTCAGAGCCATAACTGGGCATCAGGGGACCTGTCTGAGTTCTAGTCTGGGGTCCACCATCACCCAACTGGGCAAAGCACTGTCAATCTCTGGGCCTCAGTTTCCCTAGATGTGAATCAAGGGATGTGGGCTAAAGGATTCCTCACAACACTCTCATCTCCAAAATTGTATGAATATGTGGTATCCTTCATTTCAGTTTTTTTAGGCAATTTAATGTGAAAAAAAAACAAAGATGCTGAAGTTGATGTTTTCCAAATTCACAATATTTACAATACAGCACTGTAGTTTTCATATTTACAATACAGTATTGCCATTTTAGTTTTCATAAAACTGATCCTACTCCTTTATTTCTGCAGTTAGCTCATAGCAAAACAACATGGCAACATTTTTCACTAAAACCATATATTTTTTTCTTCTTACATAAGAAAGTCTGAGTAATACCAAAAATAAAAATAATAATGCTTCACATTTAAACAGTATCTTCGATCCGAGGTCTTCCTGTGTGGTATTTTTACAAGCCATGCATGTTGTTGTTTTTCAGTCACGTTAAAGCACTAGGATGTCTAGACCACTGATACTGTGGGAGTTCTTCAAAGTAACACATGACATTTAATAATAAACTCAGCTTTTTGCTTCATTGTACCTTACATCCAGGAAGTGTTGAACTTTTTAATCTTAAGTAATGTTTCATCACCCTGTGTATTTTACAGATAGGAAAACAGAATCGAAGCAGATTCTAAAGAAAAATCCATTTTGGCTTAACGTGATGCTTATTAGAAATAGCAGCTCATGCCTGTAATAGCAGCACTTTGGGAGGCTGAGGTGGGTGGATCATGAGGTCAGGAGTTCAAGACCAGCCTGGCCAAGATGGTGAAACCCCATCTGTACTAAAAGTACAAAAATTAACTGGGCATGGTGGTGGGCGCCTGTAATCCCAGCTACTTGGGAGGCTGAGACAGAATTGCTTGAACCCGGGAGGCGGAGGTTACAGTGAGCAGAGATCACACCACTGCACTCCAGCCTGGGTGACAGAGCGAGACCCCGTCTCAAAAAAGGAAAAAAGAAAGAAATAGTGGCAAGCATTTATTAGGTATTTATAGCTCAATTTTACAGATGAGGAACTAAGGCACAGAGAAGGGGTAATCTGGTACAATGAGTGACTGATGATCACTTACAAAACTGGGATCAACTCCGGAAGCCTGGCTCCAGAGCCCACAGTCATCACCACCAATCTGATGTGGGGAAACTGAGGCTGAGAATAGTGTAGTAACTTGAACATTTGCAAATAATCTGCATACACTCACTACCTTATGGTGAGATTCCATCAGCTTGCCCCTTTCAAGAGGAAATTATCATACTGTCGAAACGCTCCACCAGCTTGCATTGTTTTCCCCCTTAGCAAGTACCACGCTGAAGACTTCACCAGACCACATCCATCTCTGATGGTAACTGCTTCAGCTGTCACATACTTGATCATCACATCTTATTAAAATATACAGCAAGAAAGAGCAAAGTTTGTGCTAGTCTTTATTTCTGAGCAGATTGAGTTTCACATCAAATATTTAATCTCCTTCCAATCTATAAGCCAACCTCTTCCAAAATCCATTACTATTTTCATTGTATATTCATGCATTGTAAGAAATATAAAATAAAATAAAACTGAAAAGCCCTAAGCATTGGATCAAATTCATTCTGTGCTAATTTTTATTCCTTGAAATCACTCTAGGTCACCTTGGCTAAAATTGCTATCATCTGTGAAACATTTTAAATCCCTTGACTCAGAAGTGCATTGGTCAAACTTGATTTTTACTGAGTTATTTTAGTAGATATTGCCTTATTTCTAGTTCAGGGGAAACAGACCTCATTTCTTCCCCAGAGGAAGAAGGAATAAACTTTGAAGCTGATGTAACTGCCACTAAGGAGCTGTGATAATGGCTGCTCTTTAATTAATAAGTTCTAGACCATTTAATTTTTAAAAATTATTTGATCATGTATGTCTTTATTCTGTACCTGTTCCACAAAAGATTCAAACCTCATACATTTTTAAAGATATATTGCTTAAGAATTTTTGTCTTCCATGTGGCAGATTTATTCATGGCTACAGACAATGCCCTCCTCTTATTTCTGACTTTCCTCTGTTCTCACGTCAGGTAAGGTCTTAGATCCGGAGACGTGAATGTTCCTCCCAATAGAACCCCTCTCCTACAACCCACTCCCACCAATTTCCTAGGGACCTCTTTAAAGGACCCCAGAAATTATTTAGAAATAAGCACAAAAAACAAAAAATGCATTTGTTTATGTGTGGAAATTGGTTTTATCTCCCATCCATTGGCTTCTGTTATTAAGGAACCCATGACCCCATCTTCTCCCCATCTGCTAAAAGAGCTGACCTCAATTTGAGGCATTCAAAGTTATCAAGGGGAGCAAGTGAGGGGGGTGGGCTGAGGGAGTGAATGTGCAAGCCTGGCGATGTCATAAGCATTCTTTCCAAAGGAAACCACGCTAAAAGGCTGATAAACCCCAATCTCTTTTCACAGCTGGCCTTCGGCGCCCCTTAATGTAACTCCCTCATTTGTTCATCAGCACTTTATGAGAAAATAAACAAAAACATGGCCTGTTTCCTCACTGTCAGCACATCAGACACTTCCTGCTTGGAGAGGCCACCATCCCACCCTAAGAGTCAGAAGCCCACTGCCTATTTTGCCTCAGCTTTTTAACAGCCATTTTTCTAAGCTGCATTCCAAGGGCCTAATCAAATCCGAAGGCCCCTCTGGGTGGATGTCATAGACTCTAGTGCTCTGCAGGGCACAAGGCTCATTTCAGGCCAGCCACTGCAGAAGAATAAGTGAGTGAGCTACACCGAAATCCTCAAAGTTGCTTCCCTTTTCTCCATTATCAGTTTACTTTAAAAAATAAAATGAAATAAGCTGAGGAAAAGGAGAAACATTTAAAATTAACTTTTCACCAAATCACTAGTTCTATCTATAGGGTATGCAAATTCTGTAATTTTTGTAACATTCTCAAATCAATCCAATCATTCCAGGTTTTCACTAAATCTTTAAAAGAAGAAGGAAGAAATAGGGCAAATGTGAGAACCGAAGGGTTATGAACCCCATTTCTGGTTTTTGTTTTTAGAGAGAGGGTCTCACTCTGTCACCCTGGTTGGAGTGCAGTGGTGCAATCATAGCTCACCATAACCTCAAACTCCTGGGCTCAAGCAATGCTTACTCCTCAGCCTTCCAAGTAAGTGGAACTATAGGTGCATGACACCACATGGCTAATTTTAAATTTAAAAAAAAAATGTAGAGAGAGTCTCGCTATGCTGTCCAGGTTGGTCTTAAACTCCTGCTCTCAAGGGATCCTTCCTCCTTGACCTCCCAATGCACTAATCACAGGTGCAAGCCACCAGGCCTGGCCCATGACCATCATGTTTAAATTCTCAATTGGCTCAATCATGCCCTAAGACAGGCTAGCATGGACATCTCCCTTGTTGAAAAGATTTGAAAGTTTGAAGAGGGAAGGCATGGATGCAGAGTCTGGCTGGGGGATGCAGCCAAGACTCTGGATGAATGTTGTAATGTTTCAGTGGCTCAGAGGTGTGTTGGACACCCACCATGCCAACTTCTAGGAGTCTGGCTTTTGAAATACACAAGTGGTATGGAGCTGCAGTTCAGAGCACAGGCTTTAGTGCCTGACTTCTTGGGTTCACAGCATGGCTCTGCTACATGCTATCTCTGAGAACTTAGACAAGTTACTTAAACTCTCTAAGCCTCAGTGTCTGCCTCACAGGACAATTATGATGACTGAGTGAGTTGGTACGTGCAAACAGCAGAGGCCTGTGAGGTTGTGCTCAAAAAAAAGTTAACTGTTAAATATCAGATGACATGAGTGAATTCTAGTACTTTTTATACAGTACAGATTATGGGCATGATCCTAAGGAGTTGTTTTTAAAAAATACATACATAAAAGAAACAGAGAGAATACAGTCACACAGTGGAACTTCAACATAGTTGCTAAGGAGTAGAATTCAGTGTAAGTTGCATCTGTTTTAGAACTTATGTAATAGAAGATTTATTATCACAAAACAAAGAGACCTCATTTAGAAATAAAGCAAACTCCTGCCATGAGCCTGAGGCTCTAGCATACTTTGGAACCAAAATCCTAGGCAAATGGTGAACATTACCACTGACTGTGATTTGTGATCTTGGCCAAGTCATTTAACCTCCCAGAACAAAAAACATTGAACCTCTCATCAGAACAAAAAAAAAAAAAAAAAAGGAATTGGACTGAAAGGCATCAAAGATCTCTGAGAAGTCCCATTTTACCCTAATATTCTATGATTTTACATAATGCTATGAACTGTTTGAAGCTGAGTCAATGCAGTTAATGAGAGTAATAACCCCCACATCTAGGATAGACAATTTAACACTGTGTCATTTAGACTTCAGCAAATAAACTATTGTTGAAAGTCTTTTAGTCTTGTCTCCCCAGCTAGACAAAAAAAAACTCTTTGAAGATAGGGCCCATGTGTCGTTCTTATTCCTCACTTTCCTAAGCATAGCATTTAACACAGAGTAGCCACCAGTAATGTGTGAGGTAAAACCTAGTTCCATAAACCTTATACATCCAACTATATCATGACTTTATAATTGTTTGAGGTACTCACTGATGAATCACAGCAAGCTAACCCAAAACAGACTAGCCAGGCATGTGACTCAATAAAGCATATTTCTAGCCTTTCATTTATTCACAAATATTTATTGAATAACTACGACATGTCAGGCACTGTGCTGATTGTTAGGGATGCTCTGTGCCACCATCACAACTGAAGGTCCTCATGCACACAAATGGGTACCAATGGAGCATAACTAGAAACTGACTTGGCTCATCAATCCTTTTTCTCCCAAACCATGCTTCCCCTCACCAATGAAAGGACTCTGCAGCCGTCCCTGGAGTTTTACTGGTATTTTATCTTACTAGCAGGTGTGACGTTACTATATTTGAAAAACAACAACAACAACGTGCATGCATGCATAAGGTTTCCTACAGATCTAAAACCTAGAGTGTTTATGAAATAATATTTCAGGCTTTCTTAAAACAGAAATATTACACTGTAGGCTAGTGACTCCTATTCCTAGAAGCCTTCTGAACTTAACATTTCCTGCTGCTGTGTTTCTGGTCTTAAGTACATCAGCAAAATACTCTGTAGTCTGTAGATTATTTGTAAACCAACTGACAGGTATCCAATGCAGACCATGTGCAGACGTTTCTTTCCCATCTATCACTGCCCTCAGATGATGCTGTGAAAAGTAAAAGTTCATCAGATGCTGACGGGGTTCGTGATAGAGCTGCACTGTGAATTCCTAAGGCTGAAGGGCTGTTTGTGATTTATCACTGCTCCTGCTTATCTGCCATGGAGTGACTTTCCTCCACTTAAATAGCAGCCTGCTTCCCTCCTGTGGCTCCATCTCAGTTGCCAAGGTTCTCTAAATGCTAATCAGGAGATAGAGGACACTCTGTGATCTTGTAAAGTGCTCACCCAGCAATTTGGTAAAAACAGAGTGCAAACATCATGCCTGGGTACCTGTCTTTGGTGGTCAAGGTTCAGTTCAGAAAAGACCACCACCGAGGCTGTGTCTGCCACTGCAAAGAGAAATGAAATATTCAAACACTTTTCTAGAAATTTCAGATGTATTAAAATAATGATAATAAGGCTAATACACCATAAAGAAGGATGAGTTTATGTCCTTTGCAGGGACATGGATGAAGCTGGAAACCATCATTCTCAGCAAACTAATACAGGAACCGAAAACCAAACACCGCATGTTCTCACTCATAAGTGGGAGTTGAACAGTGAGAACACATGGACACAGGGAGGAGAACATCACACACTGGGGCCTGTCAGGGGATCGGGGCTAGGGGAGGGATAGCATTAGGAGAAATACCTAATGTAGATGACGGGTTGATGGGTGCAGCAAACGACCATGGCACATGTATACCTATGTAACAAACCTACATGTTCTGCACGTATATCCCAGAACTTAAAGTATAATTAAAAAAAAAAAAAGAAAAAAAATGAGGCTAATACACTTACACCAATGGCTATTTGTGGCACACACAAAACGAAGAGATAGTTAAGATTATAAAGCTCACAGACCTAAGGCTAATATGCAGAGAAAAAACCTCATTGTGTGGAAAATATTTGAGATAGAAACACACAAAAGTGTCCAAGCAATGTGAATAATGGCATCTGGGTTCTTGTTTAGCAACAAAGACAATCACCAATACTATGTTTGACAGTCTTTTTAGAAAGTTGCTGTAATTTAGTGGGTAGAAAAATCAATTTGTACTTGAGATGTCATTGTTTGATTCAGTAACTATTTCCTGAGGGCCTTCTTAGCATCACCACAAATACAATGAGTGACTATGATGAAGTCATACCCCCTCCCTATATGTTACTTTTTTCAAGTTGTCAGTGAAGAGATCCAGTATCCACCTCTTTTGAAGGCTCTGAATCATCAGTAGTATTTATAAGAAGTATAAAAGATAATCCAGCAACAGATCATTTCACTTGAAGGCTAGTGAAGAGTTCTGTCTGATGACTTTTTAAAAGAATCACCTGCTAATTTTAAATGTATTCAGAGTGTCACAGAATCTCAGAGCTGGAAGCATCCTCAAGGGGTCACCACATGAAGTAAAATTTGGAAGCCATCCATATATACATAAATCAACTGAGACAGAACAATTAATGTTCAGCATTAGTCAAGTAGGAACTCATGAGGGACTTGAAACTGTGCAGGAATCAAGATGAGATGGTTCCCTGGAGGAAACAACAAAGATAAGACATTGAGCCAGGATTACAGAATCAAAACTAACCTCAAAACCTTCAGAGAAATCTATCCTCTCGGAAGTGGTGGTAATTTAAATTCAGCACAACTTCTTTTGAATTTTTATTCATTAATGTCAGGCCTGGTTTTAATATTAATTGCTCCGGGTCAAGTTCAGATGCAAAAAGCACAGGCGTGCAAGTAGATACAACCTGATGTGTTTATCTTTTCAGTGCACACTTTCTGCTGTAGGCGTGTGCCAGATGTAGCAGCAGCTGTAGGAAGTTGTTTATCTACTCTCTTAACCTTTAAAGTGTTAAGAGATGGCAAAAATCTTGTTTTTAAATTATAGGCATCACTATCCAAACTAGCATCTTCTTAGTATTAGTCAAAACACATCGATAAAGGCATAAGAAGGTCAAGATTTGATTGTGCCCCAATGATATCTGTAAAAACATACTTCTGCTGTGATTTACATGCCCCAATAGCTCTCTGCTTATTTCCAAATGCACTTCACCCATTCAACATTCAGAAAATATTTCTTGAACTCCCACTGTGCGCAAGCCACAATTGAAAGGTACTGATTAGGTAACTCTAATACCTGTAACATTTGTGTCTTGCCTAAAGTTTTACAAATGTCAGTTGTTCTTTGTAAATTTATCCTTTAAATTTTTCAAAATATATTAATAGTCCCAGAATGAGAGATAGTTCAAACTCTTCAGGTATTTTTATTAAGAAAGCATTATTTGGGGGGCTCATAGCCAAATATCAAAATGTCAGCATCACGGGACATTTTTCTTGCAGAGAAGAGAGCTTCTGCCAAGCTTCAGAGCCACACAGCTTCTGTACTGATGGGCTTCCCACTCACACCTGCAGGGATTATGCTAAATGCAAGTGGGATTGATCTATCAACCTAATCACTCATGAGAAATAATAACAATGTCATTAGCTATGTTTCCAAAACAACCCAGTTCCTGCTTGAAAGTCAATCCTTCAGTAGCATGCTAAGCCTTACTTTTGTTATGACATTTGGATGAAGTCACAAAGGTTCCTTTGGACTTTGTCTGTCAACGTCAATGTCCTCTAGGGAAACCAGTGTGACAATATCAAAAGACAAAGGGAAACAAGTCAGGATCTCCAAAGAGAAAGATGCAAACAATAATTATTTTTAAGAAAACCAGTTAATTTCTCATTTTAGTTCAGAAATAATTAGAAAATAAATTTCTTTTCCCAAAAGCCCCATTTGCAATCAAAATCAAAGTGTGCTCTCATACATCTTTGTTGTGTTTACTGATTTGCCAGACTTCTAAATAATAAAATATTTGTAAACTTGGAAGTTCACATTAAGCTATATTTAGACATACTTACTATGTGTATATAATTCAATTATAGAGGAATAGATGGATTTTTTGGAACTCTAAAAGAACTGACAAAAAAATTATTTCTCTTTGAGATGTAAGTTTCTTCATTACGCATGTTTGTGCATATGTGTGTGTGCACGTGTGTGTGTGTATTTGCTGGGAATACTAGGATTGACACACGTGGCCCTTGCCTTCAAGAAGCTCTTAATCTAGTAGTTGCATTGTTAGCTCATGACGTTAGAGTTTGACATGATTTTCTCTGGAAATCTTTGTCTGTATAATGAAAGTCCACTTGTGCACCGGGCAGTGAGATGGTGTAAGATTTAATTTGCATTTCTCTGATGGCCAGCGATGACAAGCATTTTTTCATGTGCCTGTTGGCTGTATGCATGTCTTCTTTTGAGAAATGTCTATTCATATCCTTTGCCCACTTTTTGATGGGGTTGTTTGTTTTTTTCTCATAAATTTGTTTGAGTTCTTTGTAGATTCTGGATATTAGCCCTTTGTCAGATGAGTAGATTGCAAAAATCTCCCATTCTGTAGGTTGCCTGTTCACTCTGATGGTAGTTTCTTTTGCTGTGCAGAAGCTCTTTAGTTTAATTAGATCCCATTTGTCAATTATGGCTTTTGTTGCCATTGCTTTTCGTGTTTTAGACATGAAGTCCTTGCCCATGCCTATGTCCTGAATGGTACTACCTAGGTTTTCTTCTAGGGTTTTTACGGTTTTAGGTCTAACATTTAAGTCTCTAATCTGGAAGGGGAACATCACACACCGGGGCCTATTATGGGGAGGGGGGAGGGGGAAGGGATGGCATTGGGAGTTATACCTGATGTAAATGACGAGTTGATGGGTGCTGACGAGTCGATGGGTGCAGCACACCAACATGGCACAAGTATATATATGTAACAAACCTGCACGTTGTGCACATGTACCCTAGAACTTAAAGTATAATTAAAAACAAACAAACAAACAAAGATTTAAAATGTTCAGCTTCTAGGTTTTCTTCTAGGGTTTTACGGTTTTAGGTCTAACATTTAAGTCTCTAATCTGGAAGGGGAACATCACACACTGGGGCCTATTATGGGGAGGGGGGAGGGGAAGGGATGGCATTGGGAGTTATACCTGATGTAAATGACGAGTTGATGGGTGCTGACGAGTCGATGGGTGCAGCACACCAACATGGCACAAGTATATATATGTAACAAACCTGCACGTTGTGCACATGTACCCTAGAACTTAAAGTATAATTAAAAACAAACAAACAAACAAAGATTTAAAATGTTCAGCTTCCACAGCTAGCTTTCCTATTTTCCAGTCAGTGTGTAACCTGAAGTTACCCTTTAAACTCTCTGGGCCTGGGTTTTTCACTATCACATCAGCTTGCCCTAGGGAGCCGACCTGAGAAAACTTTCAAAATAACAATGACCAAACATTCAGTTTTGCAACAACAAAACCAAGGGATTTTTCCGGCCACGAAAATTGCATACACACAGAAACTGAGGAATTGACTGCAGTAGGACTAAAAGAAACATAAAAAACATTCTGAAAATATTTGCAGATTCTAAAGAACAAGACAATCATTCAAACATCCAATAAATATGTCCTAGATATCTACTTAGTGCTAGCTGTTATGACAGGAAGTTGCTTCCAAATGTCCTCCTCACTCACTTCAGGGCCATGGCGAATCATGAGGACCAAGGCTTGGTTTTGATCATAGAAAAATAGCCCAAGTCCTTCCTAAGATATTCTTGTTAGAGTTCCTGTGAGAGTATGTTGATGAGGAAAGTGTTGAGTGTTGCTAAAGACAAAAATATGTATATTATTAGAATGATATATGGACTATTTATATGGTGTGATATACATAAATATGGCATAATTTTAGGAAAATAAAAAACCATAGTGCAGCCAAGGTGACATGTAAAATTAAGCATTACAGTAATAATAAAGATTTTCTTTTGAACAAACATCTCTGTCTGTATACGTGAATTTTCTTTTTTCTTACTATTTTTTTCTTTTTGTAGAAATAGGGTCTGTCTGTCACCCAGGGCTGGAGTGCAGTGACTCAATCACAACTCACTGCAGCCTTGAACTCCTGCATTCAAGCAATCCAAGCAGCTGGGACCACAGGTACGTGCTACCACATCTAACTAATTTTTCTATGTGTTGCAGAGACGAGGTCTGCTATGTTGCGCAGACTGGTCTTGAACTCCTGGGCTCAAACAATCTGCCCACCTTGGTCTCCTAAAGTGCTGGGATTACAGGCATAAGTTGCCGCACCTACCCTGTGTAAGTGAATTTTCTAATTCCAAGTAGTCACCTTGAGAAGGTACACACTTATTCCATTGATGCATTCTTTGTTCCGTTTTGCAAGTCTCTTTTCATATCAGCCACAGAGCTAGTCACGAAGCAAAAAGGTAAATCTCTTCACTTACTGTAACTTTTCAAAACTAGCCAAAATGATAGCGTTTGGTTTATTGAATCACGTCACTGAGGTAACTTTATTCCAAAGACTTTGGGGCTATTTGTAAAAGTCAAGTTCACTTTCAAAGTTGAAAAGGTACTACCTTTGAGAATCTTTAAAAGCATATGCCACTAAAAACCACTGCAAAGGAATTATTTCAAAAACTTTTCCAAATACTAGCATCACTGAATTTAGTGTAACATTCCCAAAGGTAAAATCTTCAAAAAGCTGTCTATACTCTTCTAGATGTGTATGCACTGGCTGTTTATGGTTCAACCTTAGAGCTAAGTTGTACCTATGAAGTGTACTATTGGCAATTTCAACGTGAAGGAATTATATAATGATAAACATAGAAGACCTCAATCACATTGTTCATGATAGGGAAAAAATGTCTACAGGACTCTGAGTAAATAGATGATAGTATTAATTTAAATATTGGATGGAATACTGTGCAGCTATCCATAATGGGACAAGCAGAGACAGGAAATATATGGACAATTTTCACTCAGTGAAACCCTAAAATTCCTTGCAACATTATATGTGCACATTCATTTTCTAAGGAGAGAAACCATAACTTTGATATAATGTGTCATAACCCAAAGAGAGTTAAGAAGCTGTGTAACAGAAGAATATTTAGTGTAATGGAAAAGTGTTCAAGTTATATTTCTGAGTGAAAAAGGCAAAATATAAAAGAGCAGGGACAGTATGCTGTATTTAAAGTATTTTATGCATGCTTAGTAAATAATATTGGAAAATATACAACAAAATAGCAGTAATAATCTCTGAGTAGCAGGATTCCAAGTAATGTTTTATTGTCTTATTTTGTTTTGCTGCTAGCTTTTGATATTTTCTCATTTTTTATAGTGTTACATATTGCTTTTACAAAGGAGAAAAAAAAATTTAAGAAGCAAATGGAATACTGGAGAGAAAATCAATTTGATGAGAAGTGTACTAAGACCATGAGCTCTTCTAGAGCCAGTAAGTAGTCATCCTCAGAGTGAAATAATTTTTATACTAATCAGCAAGGCTTAATTACAGCAACATAAACATTTCTTTTATTAAATTAGTT
>NW_016806198.1:3138427-3149677 GCF_001698545.2 Rhinopithecus bieti
AAATGGAATACTGGAGAGAAAATCAATTTGATGAGAAGTGTACTAAGACCATGAGCTCTTCTAGAGCCAGTAAGTAGTCATCCTCAGAGTGAAATAATTTTTATACTAATCAGCAAGGCTTAATTACAGCAACATAAACATTTCTTTTATTAAATTAGTTATTAATCCAAGAATCTACTACTCCAAATCTATACCTGCAAAAATTTTATTCAAATTTGTAATTTTCTACCATCACAGATCACCAAGAATTCAAAATATCGATCCCCTTGACAAAGAAGCAGCTGAATCATATTAATACCAAGCAGAGGCCAGACGTGGGTGGTTTATGCCTATAATCCCAACAATTTAGGAGGCTGAGGCAGGAGGATCACTTGAGCCCAGGAGTTCGAGTCCAATCTGGGCAACATAGTGAGGTCCCATCTCTACAAAAAAAAATTGTTTTAATTAGCTAGGCATGGTGGCATGTGCCTGTAGTCCTAGCTGATCAGGAGGTTGAGGTGAGAGTATTGCTTGAGCCTGGGAGTTTAAGGCTGCAATGAACTATGATCCTCCCACTGCACTCCAGCCTGGGCAACAAAAAGAAATCCCATCTCAAAAAAAAAATACCAAGCATAAATAATTTTTCACAACTAAGAGTCAGGACTCAGCTTTCATTCCAGGCCACAATCCCTGAAATTCAGTTTACCTGGCCCTTTCTCACAGATAGAAAGGCAACTCAAAATAAGAAGAGTGGACTTGGTCTCCCTGAAGTAGAAAGGAAAGGAGATGTCAAAACCACAGACGTTGATACAATTTTCAAATATGCAGACAAACAAACAAAACTCTCAGTAGAAGTCCACTTCATAGGCAGGAGAAGCCACAAATGGTTTGAGCAATTAGCAGATGTATATCATTCTTCCATTCCATTATCAAGCATTTGTGTGTGCCTACTATATGCCAAGCTCATCTGGGCTGAGCAGGTGTAATCATACTCCAGGTTCAGGAAACCCAAAAAAAACCACCCTACAAGCAATCAGTGTGGTGTGAATTTCAGGTTTGATTCATAATAACTCAGTCCCCCGTATGAAAATAGGATTCTTCTGCTGTAAAGTCAGTAAGAAAATAAATCATCTTCCCCTAATGTCTCAGATACTAAAATTTACTTCATTATTTCTCTGATGTATCTAAAAACCATAACAATTACGCTCATTGACACAGAGAGTTAGAAACATGGTTACCAGAGGCTGGAAAGGGTAGTGGGTACAAAAAAAAATGGAAAGAATGAATAAGACCTACTATTCAATAGCACAACAGGGTGATTATAGTCAATAATACTTTAATTTTACATTTTAAAATAACTAAAAGAGTTTAATTGGATTGTTTGTAACATAAAGGATAAGTGCAGGAGGCATAGATACACCACTCTTCATGATGTGACGATTACACATTGCACGCCTGTGTCAAAACGTCTTGGGTACTCCATAAATATATACAACTACCATATACCCACAAAAAATTAAAATTAAAAATTAAAAAAGGGGATTTCTATGGTTTAAATTTCTTTCAAGTACAAATCAAAGACCTAAACCAGATATTTTGTATCAAGTCCAAAAGAAAAAAAGCAAAATGAAATGTAAAAAAATTTCTCCCTTTCCACCTCACCCACACATGTTGGTTCCTCGTGTGCACAAAATTTCCAAACATGCGTCCTTAACATCTCTTCTAAAACATGTCCCGGCTGAAAAGAAACAGAGCAAATATTGAGAGAGGGGTTAGATGTGCAGTACACTGATCAGAGGGCTAAGGTTTTAATGCAATTTTGTTACTGAAGTTTGGAATCTAAAATATGAGTATCGGGGGAGGAGATAGGATTCAGGGTGGTCCTGGGATACCCTATGTCCTAGTTCACTCTGTCCAGCATTAACATAATCACAGGAGTTGTAAAGCCATAGAAAAATGTTTGCTATTCTGAAAAGCTTCATTCATTCTGGTATTTCAGCAAACCCCAGTATAAGTTTGGTTCCCTGTTATGAGAAACAGTATAATGCTCTGAGCCACAGCAAGTCATTAAGAAACCACAGAGGACAATTTAAGTGTCAGTTTTCATTTTCATCCCAAAGACCCTTGTTCTTGTCATCTTTATTAAGACATCAATTTCCCACTCAGTTCCCTCTACCCTTGAAGTAAGGAAAAGCAATTCCTTGGAGAAGACTAAAGGAAAAGAAAAACTGATAGGGCATTTGAAGAAGAGATAAAAATGGGTGAATAGAAGGTTCATAGACCCTTAGCCCCCCCCAAAAAAATAACCAGGTCTACTTAGAAAATCTGCCCTAAAGTGGAAACCTGTAGCAGAATAGAACAAGGCAGTTTTGTTCTGGAAGGTTAGGATTGGTGGAAAGGAGACTAAAACAAAAATAAAGAAAAATATGAATAAATTATTGTGTTTTAAGAGAAATTTTGCTTTGTTCCATAAAACCACTACTTTCAATAATTATTATCATAGTTGACATTTAATCAGTGCTTAGTAAATGCCAAGCACTATATTAAGCCCACAGATCATCATATTTAATTCTCACAAAAATCCTATGAGGAATGTACTATTATTATGAGGAATGTACTATTATTATCCTCGTCTTACAGATGAGGACACTGAGATACACTGAAGTGGAGGAACTTTCACAGGGTCAAGAAACTAGTAAGTTACAGATTCTAATTCCAAAACCCTACTGATCAACTCTAGCCTAGGAGTTTGGCTTCTTGTCCCAGAGGAATTTTTCCAGTTATGTTGGTAACAAACCACCCCACAACTTTGTGGCTTAAAGCTGTCATTTGCTCTTCCCTCTCGTGGTTCTTGGAGTCTCTCCTGTGGCTAAAGTCAGATGATGACTGGGCCAAACCTTTTCCAGGGCTTGACAGGGCTGGGCTGGATGTCCAAGATGGTGCACCCACACGGCTGCCAGACAATGTGAATTAGGCTCCTCAGAGTATGGCATCTGGGTTCTGAAAAGTGTGCTGAGCAGGAAGCATCCTGAGAGTGAGTATTCCATGAAACTCAAGCAGAAACTGCAAGGCTTCTTACCCAGCCTCGGAGGTGAACCCCCCATTTATATGGAGTCTACCCCTTCCCCAGAGAAAGTGTTGGAGGCATGGATCACTGGTGGGAACAAAGGAAAACACAGCTCCCCTCTCTAAGGAAGTCCTCAGTATTAGAGACATATAGAGGTAGGTGAACAACATCTTTAGAATTCCCACCACATCAACTGTACAGAGACTCCCATACAGCAGCAGAAAGATGCAGGTAACATCAGACTCAACCCAAGGACAACCAGGGATTCCTTCCTACCATTGACTCAGATGCAGAAATCTAAGGAGATCTTGCTCCTGCATCTTTTCTCCTGGATCCAGCCCAGAAAGGTTCTAGTAGTTCCCAATCACGGCAGCACAGCCCCTTAAGAGGTGTTTGAGATAGTCAAGGAAGAGGGTGGTTGTTATAAAGACTGGAGGGGGCTGGGCGTGATGGTTTACACCTGTAATCCCAACACTTGGGAGGCAGAGGCAGGCAAATCACCTAAGGTCAGGAGTTCGAGACCAGCCTGGCCAACATGGTGAAACCTGGTCTCTACTAAAAATACAAAAATTAGCCGGGTGTGGTGGCAGGCGCCTGTAGTCCCAAGCTGCTTGGGAGGCTGAGACAGAAGAATTGCATAAACCCAGGAGGCAGAGGTTGCAGTGAGCCGAGATTGTGTCACTGCATACCACTCTAGGCAGCAGAGTAAGACTCCATGGCAAAAAAAAAAAAAAAAAAAAAAGACTGAGGGTACTATGGGAATTTGTGTTGGGGGAAAAGGGGGACAATATTAAATATTCTAAAATGTGCAGATCAGTTCCACCCTAAGCTTTGTCCCAACCAAAATGAAAATAGCACACCCACACTCCACCAAAAAAACCCTGGTAGACCTGGGAGAGGAGGAGGTATACATCTCAGGGCAGACCATTTCTCCTCCATCCTCCCATCCCCACCCACACCCAACACCTGCCTGTTACCACCCTCTCTATTCCAAGGCGCTTGATTGGGGGAAGAGTGAAAAGACTCTCACCTTAGATCTTCCAGGCCTCAAGTCAAACCTGCAGGAAGACGGAAGAGATTAGACTTAAACTGCATCTGAGATTGACGTTTTAAACCAAAAGGGACTGAAATGTTTATAATTGAAAGAGAGCAGAAAGTTAGGGAATCTGCCAAAAGTGTCAAAAGACGGAAAACGGGCATTCGACTGAACATCATAGAAATCAATAATTGGAAAAAACACCAACATTTCATGTTTATCCCCCACTTAGTTAAAACTCCTCAGTTCACTCCACCATAAAGGGGAGTAGGGTCATGGTTTTCAAACATGCCAAGGAAGGAAGGTCACTGAGAATGTTTCTGTCTGCCTTACTGACCACTGCAGATAAGCAGCCGCTGCTTGGCCCGCTTGGAAACATTACATCCTGTTTCCGCCAAGAGTCCTGGGTGGAGCCACAGAGCCTGCCATCTAGGGCTGTGGCAGTTGGATGGGAAGCTCATTGGAAACCTAGCAGGGGCGCTGGACCCTAGGCACAGATGCTGCATCCCTGCTAAAGGAGAACAATGGGTAAGTCATCATCGTGAGATGGGTTTTCCTCTCTCCCTGCTGTGGACAGGTGCTTGATAGCAGAGCCCACTGCCAAGTGACCCTAGAGGGGAAAAATGCCCAGGTCAGAGCACACTAGACTGGGATAAGCAGGCCTAGAGAGCATGTGCCTCTGATACAAATCAGAATTTACACTGAGTTTCCATCCATCCAGCTCAGGGCTGTCTCGACTCATGCAAAATGCGTGAGTCTGACCCCATCTCTCTTCAGCATTTTCCAGTCTCCCTTTCTTCCAATCCTTTTATCCACATTCAGAAAAACAAATCATTGGGAAGTGATTATTAACACCACATTAACCCTGTTAACACCACATCAAAAATATCCCACTTAATAAAAAATACCAGTTGATAAAGATTTTGGAGGACAATATGAATATTTTTAAAATTTTAAATGTGCTTTTACTCTGACCCAGCAATTCTCCCGAACCCAGATATTTCCAGCAGCTTTATTCATAGTTGCCAAAACTCAGAAGCAGCCAAGATGTCCTTCAGTAGATGAGTGAATATGTAAACTTTGGTACATCTAGACAATGAGATCGTATTCAGTGTTAAAAAGAAATGAGCTATCAAGCCATAAAAAGTCATGGAGGAGCTTTAAATGTTTATTACAGTCCTAAGTAAAGGAAGCCCATCTGAAAAGGCTATTTACTGTATGATATCAACTACAAGACATTCTGGAAAAGACAAAACTACAAAGACAGTCATTGACAGCATGTGGGGACAGAGAAGGGAGAAGCAGGCAGAGCACAGAGGCTTTTTCGGGCAGTGAAAATAACTCTGCATGATACTGTAAGGGCAGGTACATGTCATTACACATTGTCCAAACCCATAGAATGCACAGCATCAAGGGTGAATCCTAATGTTAACTGTGAACTTTGTGTGGTTACGACGTGCCAATGTAGGTTCACCTATTGTAAAAAATGCACCACTCTAATGAGAATGTTGATTATGAGGGAGGCTATGCATGTTCAGGGGCAAGGAACATATGGGACATCTCTGTACCTCCCACTTAATTGTGCTACGAGCCTAAAACTGCTCTAAAAGAGAGTCAAAAAAAACTAAACAGAAAATACCAATTGGTTACAGATTTTTTGGAGGACAATTTGATAATATCTATTAAAATTATTTGAAGTGCTTACCCTCTGACCCAGCAATTCTTCTAGGTATTCATGTAATTTACAGCTGTATTCTCAGTGCCTAGAACCCTAGATCAGTGGTATATAGCAGGTGCTTAATAAAAATGTGTGATGAATATGCAATTTTAAAAGATAAACTGGCAAGAAAACCAACATATTAAGTTATGATTTTATTTAGGTTTATTTAAAAAGCACAATTTTTTTTGAGACAGGGTCTCACTCTGTCACCAGGCTGCTACTGCAGCCTCAACATCCTAGGTTCAAGTGATCCTCCCACTTCAGTCCCCTAAGTAGCTGGGACTACAGGTGCACCCCACTGTACCTGACTAATTTTTTGTACTTTTTGTAGAGACAAGATTTCACCATGTAGCCCAAGCTGGTCTTGAACTCCTGGACTCAAGCAATCCACTCACCTTAGCTTCCCAAAGTACTGGAATCACAGACATGAGACACCACACCCAGCTGCACAAATTTATTTTTCTGCTGTTTAAAAAGAATTTGTAAGCTTTTCCAGTTCACAGGTCATGCTTGGAGGTATAGAAGTTGGCACACTATCTGTACAAGGTAGCATGCTTCTTCTTCCCCTTCACATTCTTCAAATTCCCACTTTTGTTTTCTGCCCATTTTAATGTTTATGATATATGCCCTCCCAACCGTATGTAGATAAAGAATGTTTTTCTGTATGTTTGTATTTTACATAAGTAATTTGCATATAACTTCCTGCATTCAATTTCTTGCTCTTTTCACTATGTTAAGATCAATCTGTGTTAATCTGTGGGTACATTTATTAGGTTGGTGCAAAAGTAATTGTGGGTTTTGCCATTAAATTGTTTTTGCCTTAAAAGTAATGGCAAAAACTGCAATTACTTTTGCACCAATCTAATAGTTCATTGAATTGTGACTGCTGTATAGAACTCCATACTAGATATCCACCATCGTTTACTTATCTGTTCTCATGGTGATGAACAAGTTCCTTCCAACTCTCTGCCACCACAAATGATATACCAAAAAAACGCTCTCCTATGTGATACGTTATAGCCCCATTCTAGAGTGTCTCTGGGGCCAACGGCTAGGAAAGAGATCGTGGCTCAGATGGAATGTGCATTATTTTCCATTTCACTAAGAAATGCCGGATTGCTCACCAGAATGGCTGCACCAGCTCACACTCGCACCAGCAGTGGCTGAAGATTTCACATTCCCCAAGAAAAATTCTAAACAGGACAAAGCACAACAGGTCCATTACCTCCTATGATCTCTCCATAACTCTATTAATGCAAACTAAGGAGGCCTTCCCTTCTTAGCAGCACCAGCCACCTGATGGCTCACTGAACTTGTGGCCAGCTAAATCCCCTGGTTTTTTTTTTCGCATGAACGGTTGCTTATACCTGTGGAATTAATTGGCACTGGGTGGGAGGCCTTTTAGACAGTTTAGAATGCAAAATGAAATCAAAATATGTGGTTCAACCTACGCTTCAAATGCTCTCACCCAATTTAATTAATTTAGCTCATGATTTTTCTCCCTTCTTGCCCCCATTCAGCTGCTATATGATTGATCAGACTTCAGAACTAGGTGGATCTGAGTTCAACTCTCACCTCTGCCTCTTACTAATTCTGTGACCTTGGAAAAATTATTTATTCACTCTAAATTTTTGTTGCTTTGATTTCCTTGGAAATAATAACATTGACTTCATAGTAATATGAAGTAAATGTAATGAAGATTACGTGAGATGCATGTTATAAAATATCTGACATGTAGCAGCCCCTCAGCATGCTTGTTCCTTTCTCCTGACTGTTTTCCTTTCCTGCCTAGACCCCAAAAGGAAAAAAAGCACCCAATTTATTCCAGATAGGTCTAGATCCCTGATTCCCACAATAAAATCTACCTGTCTCCTTTCATGTTCTCAACTCTCTGCTCTCTGGCACAAAACATGTTAACCGATCTATGATAATGCAGTGAGAAGTCATAGTGGATCAAGGTGTTCCTCTTCCAGGTGACATTTGGAACTTTACAGAAGTTTCCCAGACTCTCAATGCCTTAATGCTTGTGGGACCAAAGGTTAAGAGAAGGGGATTCTCCCCATGTCAGTGGTTTGATGTTGGCACAATGTGGCTGTGATATGCATCAGTAGGAGTGGCAGAGATGCGGGCATCAGACTGAGGAAGCACCCTAGTCAAATGGGACCACAGTGGTGAAAAGCTTTGCAGGGTATGGGGGAACCCAGAGGCTTTAGCACCTGACATTGTTGCACAGAGCTCCAGCCACATGTTTGCAATCACACACAAGGTCCCCCTGCACATTATCAGAAATCACTGAGGTGAAGATTGAGGTTTGCAGCAAATCATTTTTGAGCCCCTTCTTCCTGCTCCCATCAGCCCACCTGATTTTAGCTCTGCTATGGTGGGCAGTTCTGCTTCTAAGTGCAGTGCCAGATTCCAAAACTCAAGCTTCTACCAAAGAATCTCCAGCTTTTCTGCTCAGGGACTTTCTCCAAAACCAGGGAAGGCCACTGAGATGGCATATAGCTACACCCTGGAAAAGAAAGAGAACTAATACCCCCAGAGGCTACCATCAACCAACAGAGTACAAGAGTCCATAGATAAGTGCCCCAGCTTCCTGTCACTGGAAGAATAATTCTGAGATGCCTTTTCCAACATTCTTCAAAATATCCCCAGTGGGACAGAGCCCCATTTTTTTCACTGCAACAACCAGCTCAATAACGCAACTTTATTGAATTTTCTCCCTTCCCTGTCTCATCCTCCCTACTCTCTCACTGCTTCCTGGGATGGTCTCCCCAAAACTCCCTGCACCCTTGTCTGTATCCTAGACTGTCTCTGGAGATATCTAACCAAGGTTTAACATCAGCTAAATGAACAGTAGCAGGGGTGGTTTCCTGTTAATATAACACTACTTTATCTTTAGACAGATATGGCCTGAGAGATGTAGAAACTTCTTGAATGTTACTGGGGACACTTGGTTATTTTCTAACTCCCTTTCTACTGCCAATAGAATTAATTTTTCTTTCTTCTGTGATATTTAGTGTCTTATATGAGCTTTTATTACATCACATCTAACATTGCAACATAATTATTTGTTAAACATGTCTCCCTCTAGATTTTGAAAATCTATGTCTGATTCAGTTTTGTATCTCTTCTGCCAATACTTCAATAAGTATTGGTGAATTAATAAATTCCCAAAGGGGGTGAGGGAGTTTCCAGTTCAATCTGATAGGCTGAGAATATTTATTTCCTCTCCCTCCTGGGTTCTATTAAAATGCTAGGGGGAAAAAAGCATTCAAATGATGCAAACTCACAATAACTAAAGAACGCTTCTGGGGTCCTGAGTACCCAAGAGAGCTCAGCAAATTTGTGGAAGATGAAAAATACATGAAAGTCTGCTAATGGGTAAATGAGAAAAACGCTTAGAATGTACACTTCTCCAGGGATGGGAGCCATCTATCTAGAGGAATTCCAATGAGACTCTGAAATCAAACATGGCAAGTGTCAGGGAGATGGAAGTGAGAAGTGCCAGTGAAAGTGGACTATAACCAAAGATCTAGATATAGAACAAGCACATCCCACTCTTCTCCTACCCCTTCACAAAAAGACTGCCTATAGAGTAGGCATTTAATCCAGGAAAGACTCAGAACGTTCTTGTTCAAGGAAATTGAACATAATGTCAGAAAAGTAAGGTGCCTGGGACAAGAGTTAGTGCTCCAGAGAAAAGTCTTCCAAAATCTAGCATCTAACCCTCCTCTCCAGTGTTGGCTTAGCTCTCTAGGGACTCACAGTAAAGCAAAGCATGCCTGTCAAGAAGCCATACTAATATAAAAGGAGCTCCTAAACATCCCTTCTGTCCACATGTGTGAGAAAACCTGCAACATGAAAGTGAAATGTTAAGACAGAGAGCTAGAGAGTGAGAAAGAGAAAAAAAGAGAAAGAGGAGGGAGGAGCAGAAGGAGGAAAAGGAGGGGAAGAGGAAAAGACCCTTTTTAAAATGTTGACAGATTGTAGATTTGAGAAGTCTTTAAAACAAAAACAAGATGCTGGTTTAATGGGAAAAAAAAGGAAAAAAAAAAACATATAATCAGGGAAGCAGTAGAAAACAAAGCTAAAAATATAATTGTCTTATAAAAGTTTAATGGAAGAGTTGGGAGGTGAAGTTGAAGAAAACTCTCAAAAGGTATACAAATACACACATGCATGTGCACACACACACACACATTCATACGAAAATAGAAAATATGAAGAAGATCAAGCCAATATATTCTAATACAAACTAATACAAGCTTCAGGGAAAAAAACAGAGAATACAAATGGGAGACAATCATTAAATAAATAATTGAAGAGAACCATCTATAAGTCAAGAAGGATGCAAGTCTTCAGAATGAAAGGACTAGCATGTTCTGAGTAGGACAAATTTAGAAAGACTGCCAACTAGACGTATGCACATAAAATCTTAAAATACTAAAGATAAAAAATATTTAAAGTGGAAAAAGCAGGTCATCTATAAAGGAATGAGAATCAAATCAGCATCAGATTTCTCATCAGCAACACTAGATATTAGAAAACAGTACAACAAAGTCTTCACATTTCTTTTTTTTTGTTCTCCTTACATAGAAACTTATTAAACTTATTTGGGGTTAATTTAGTTTAGCAGTCATTCAATTTGTCAACCTTAGGAGTTAAATGATTAAAAATATTAGTGAAGAAAAAGTCCAATGTGGTGATAAGGTAGCAAACGTAAATTATCTAAAAGTCAGTACATATGGATTCTTTCAACCAGCTTTATTAAGGTATAATTGACAAATAAGAATTGTATGCATTTAAGGTGTACAACATGATGTTTAATATTCATATACATTGTGAAATGACCACAATGAAGCTGATTAACATATCCATCACCACACACAGTCACCATTTTGATTTTTTGTGGTGAGAACATTTATTGTTTAAATGCTAAGATCCATTCCCTTAGCAAATTTCAAGTATACAACACAATATTCTTAGCTATAGTACCATGCTATACATTAGATCTCCAGAATGTATTTATTCTGAATAACTGAAACTATGTACCCCTTGAACAATGTCTCGCATTTTCTCCACCCTAAGCCCCTAGTAACCATCATTCTATGCTCTGCTTTTATGAGTTCAAAAAAATTTTTAGACTCCACATATGAGATCGTGCAGCATTTGTCATTCTGTATCTGGCTTATATCAATTAACAGTGTCCTTCAGGTTTATTCATGTTGTCACAAATAGCAAGATTGTCTTATTTTTAAGATTGAATAATATTTTATGTATACAAAAATTACATATATAATTATATAAATATATGTTAAATATATTATATAAATATTGAATTATATATAATTATACAAATATTGAATTATATATAAGCATACTTTTATATAATTATATAAGTACATAAATATATTATAATTATATATAATTAAATATATTATATAT
>NW_016806198.1:3149946-3173257 GCF_001698545.2 Rhinopithecus bieti
AATATATAAATATATATTAAATGTTATGTTGATTAATATATGATTACATATTATACATAATACATAATATATAAATACATAATCTATATATAATTATGTACTCTATTATATATGTAATGTTTTCTTTATCCATTCATCCATCAACAGCCACTTAGGTTGTTTCCATATCTTGGCTCTATTGAGCAATGCTGTAACGAACATGAGAATGCAGATATCTTATCAAGAAACTGATTTCATTTCCTTTGGATATATATCCAGAGGGGGATTACTAGATCACATGGTAGTTTTATTTCTAAATTTTTAAGGAACTTCCATATTGCTTTCCATAATAGCTGTAATGATTTACATTCCCACCAAGAGTATACAAGGGTTCTCCTCTTATCTACATCCTCGTCAATCTTTTGTCTTTTTTGTAATAGTCATTCTAACAGGTGTGAAGTGATATCTCATTTGGTTTTGATGTGCATTTCTCTGATGATTAATGATGTTGAGCACCCATTCATAGGCCTGTTGGCCATTTGTGTGTCTTCTGAGAAATGTCTATTCAGGTCCTTTGCCCATTTTTCAATTGGGTTATTTGGATTTTGCTATCGAGTTGCTTGAGTTTCTTATATACTTTGAATACTAACCCTTTATCAGATGAATATCCAAATTCATAGGTTGTCTCTTCACTCTATCGATATTTTCCTTTGCTATATAGAAGCTTTTAGTTTGATGCAATTGTTGATGGCTGATGTGATATCTCGATTCTTGTCTTCTTAGTTCAAACATATTTAAACAAGAGACATACAACAAAGGAGATGCAGCATAGAGTAATTGTATTGCAAAGGAAAAAGAATATTTTGAAAGTTAGGTGCAGAATAGACAGTACACCCTGAGAGAGAGAGGATTTCAGGGTGGGCTGCTTGTAAGGATGATATAGCAAAGACTGGCTCTAGGGAGACTCCCTTTATGGGGGTCTTACATGATTATTTATAAGGAGGTGGAAAGAGGGTTACTAGTAAGCATGTTCTGGGTAGTCCTCTGGGTGCACATGTGCAGTCACTGTATATAGTTGTTCATACATCACCTGTCTCATTGGCATCTTAAATCTCCACCCAGGGGTGTGTTCTTTACTATTATAATGAGCAAAGGGTCAGTTTGAGGACAGGTAAAATCAAAATGTGCATGCTCTCTAGAGGAGAAAGTCCCTACTGAAGATAGCTTTGCCTAAATTAACTCAATTACAATGTGAATGCTGAGGCTGAGGATTATTGTGTTGACTGTAGGGTCACCACAATTGCCATGTCCCAAGAACTTGGTCACTTCCTTGACTACCAATTCGGCCTCAGTTCCACTTTATTTTACTTTTATTGCTGTGCATTTGGGTTTATAGCAAAAAAAAAAAAAAAAAAAAAAAATCATTGCCCAAAGTAATGTCATGGGGCCTTTTCTCTAAGTTTTCTTCTAGTAGTTTTACCATTTCAGGTCTTAGGTTCAAGTCTTTAATCCATTTTGAGTTGATTTTTGTATACCGTGTGAGATAAGGGTCTAAATTCATTCTTCTGCATGTGAATATCTAGTTTTCCAGCACCATTTATAGAAGGGATCAGCAAAGCCATGCAGTGGGTGGAGGGGGCTGCCTGAGGCCTTGAGGGCCCAACCCCCACCCCAGTGTGTCCAGGAGGTGGCATGTGGAGTCAAAAGAGATTATTCTCCAACTTTAAAATTTAATGTCTGCCCTGCTAGATTTCAGACTTGCCTGGAGTCTGTTACTCCTTTCTTTTGCCTATTTCTCCCTTTTAGAATGGGAATGTCTATTTTATGCCTGTACCATTGCTGTATCTTAGAAGTAGATAAGCTGTTTTGATTTCACAGGCTCACAGGTGAGACTCTGGACTTGTGACTTTAGAGTTGATGCTGCACTGAGTTAAGACTTTGGAGCTGTGGGGTTGGAATAAATGTATTTGTGTGTGAGAAACACTTGAGTTTTCAGGGACCAGGGGCAGAATTCTAAGGTTCCAATCTTTGTCCCCTCCAAAACTCATGTTGAAACTTAATCCCCAGTGTGGCAGTATTGAGAAGTGGGACCTTTAAGAGATGATTAGGTCATGAGGGCACTGCCCTTATGAATGGATTAATCCATTTGTAGATTAATGGATTATCACGGGAGTGGGACTGGTGGGTTTATAAGAAAAGGAAGAGAGACCTGAGCTAGCCCACTCAGCTCCTCACCATTTGATGCCCTGAGCCACCTCAAGACTCAATACTCCCCACTAGCAAGAAGACCCTTACTAGATGCAGCCCCTCAACCTTGGACTTCTCAGCCTCCATAACTGTAAGGAATAAATTACTTTTCTTTATAAATTACTCAGTTGCAGGTATTCTGTTATAAGCAATAGAAAACAAACTAGGACAGATTATGTTATCTGCAAACAGAAACAATTTCACTTCTTTCTTTCCAATTTGGATGACTTTTATTTATTTTCTTGCCTAATTGCTCTGACTAGGACTTCCAGCACTATGTTAAATAGAAGTGATGTGAGTGGGCACCCTTGTCTTGCTCCTGATCTTAGAGGAAAAGCTTTCAGCTTTTCACTGTTGAGTATGACGTTAGCTACAGGCTTGTCTTATATGGCCTTTGTTATGTTGAGGTAAATTCCTTCTATATCTAATTTGTTAAGAATTTTCATCATGAAAATATGTTGAATTTTGTCAAATGTTTTTTCTAGAGAAATGGTCATGTGACTTTTTAAAATTATTCTGCTGATGTGGTGTATCACATTTATTGATTTGAGTATGTTGAATCATCCTTGCATCCCAGGGATAAATCCCACTTGATCGTGGTGTATGATCCTCTTAATGTGCTGTTGAATTCAGTTTGCTAGTATTTCATTGAGGATTTCTGCATCTAAGTTCATCAGGGATATTGACCTAAAATTCTATTTTCTTGTGTTTCTTTGTCTGGTTTCGGTATCAGGATAATTCTGGCCTTGTAAAATCAGTTTGGAAGTGTTCTCTCCTTTTCAGTTTTTTGGAAAGGTTTGAGAAGGATTGGTATTAATTCCTTTTTTAAATGTTTGGTAGAATTTACCAGGGTAATCATCTAGGCTTGGGCTTTTCTTTGTTGGGAGGTTTTTGACTACTGATTCAATCTCTTTACTCATTATTGGTCTGTTCAGATTTTCCATTTCTTCATAATTCTGTCTTAGGAGATCATATTTTTCTAGGATTTTACTTATTTCTTCTAGGTTATCCTATTAATTGTGATACAAGTGTTTATAAGAGTCTCTTATGCTCTTTTCTATTTCTGTGTTATCAGTTGTGATGTCTCCTGTTTCATTCATTATTTTATTTATTTGGGTCTTCTCTCTTTTTTATTTGGTTGGCCTAAATAAAGATCAATTTCATCAAGTGATCTTTGTCAATTTTGTCTTATCTTTTCAAAAAACCAACTCTGTGTTTCATTGATGTTTTCTATCATTTTTCTAGGCTGTATTTCATTTATTTCTCCTCTAATCATTATTATTTCCTTCTTTCTGCTAACTTTTTTTTTTTTTTTTAAGATGGAGTGTCACTCTGTCACCCAGGCTGAAGTACAGTGGCACAATCTCAGCTCACTGAAACCTCCGCCTCCCAGATTGAAGCGATTCTCCTGCTTCAGCCTCCTGAGTAGCTTGGATTACAGGCATGTGCCACCACACCTGGCTAATTTTTGTGTTTTCAGCAGAGACCGGGTTTCACCATGTTGGCCAGGCTGGTCTTGAACTCCTGGCCTCAAGTGATCTGCCTGCCTCGGATCCCAAAGAGCTGGGATTACAGATGTGAGCCACCATGCCCAGCCCTTTCTGCTAACTTTGGACTTTGTTTGTTCTTCTTTTTCTAGTTCCTCAAGGTGTAAATTTAGGTGGTTTATTTAAGATCTTCCTTCATTTTTAATGTAGACTTTTGTCATGATAAACTTCCCTGTTAGAACTGCTTTTGCTGTATCTCATATATTTTGGTATATTGTGTTTCTATTTTTAACTCAAGCAATTTTTTTATTTCCCTTTTGATTTCTTCCTTGATCCATTGGTTGTTCAGGAGTTTGTTGTTTAATGGACACATATTCATGCATTTTCTAATTTTCCTTTTGTTATTGATGTCTCATTTTATACCATTGTGATTAGAAAATATGCTTGATATAATTCCACTCTTCTCAAATGCATTTAGACTTGTTTTGTGGTCCAAACATATGATCTGTACTGGAGAAAATTGTGTGTGCTTTTAACAAGAATGAGTATTCTGCTGCTGTTGGATGGAATGCTTGGTATATGTCTGTTAGGACCATTTGGTCTATAGTATGATTCAAGTCCACTGTTTTCTCATTGATTTTCTGTCTAGATTATCTATTAATTGTTGAAATGGGGATACTGAAGTTCCCTATTATTGTTACTCTCTATTTCTCCCTTCAAATCTGTTAATATGTGCTTTGTATGTTTATGTGCTCCAATGTTGGGTGCATGTATTTTATAACTGTTATATCCTCTTAATGAATTTATCCCTTTGCCATTATATAATGACCTTCTTTGCATCTTGTGACAGTTTTTGATTTAAAGTCTATTTTGTCTGATGTAAGTATGTTCATTCATGCCTTCTTTTGGTTATCGTTTGCATGGAATGTTTTTTCCATCCCTTCATTTTAATCCTATCTGTATCTTTAAAGCTAAAATGTATCTCTTGTAGGCAGCATATTGTTCAATCTTGTTTTTTATCCATTCAGCCACTCCAGGTCTTTTATTAGAGAATAATTCATCTGCATTTCAAATAATTATTGATAGGTAAGGACTTACTATTACAATTTTGGTCATTGTTTTATGACTGTTTTGTTCTTCCTTTTTTCCTCTCTTGCTGTCTTGCTTTATGGTTGGTTGGTTTGTTTTTGTGTTAGTATCCTTTGATTCCTTTCTCATTATCTTTTGTGTATCTACTAGAGGTATTTTCTTTATGGTTACCATAAGGCTTGCATAAGACACCATACAATTATAATGATCTACTCTGAATTGATAATTTCAGTTGCATGGAAAAACTATAGACTTTTACTTCTACATACACACATTTTATGTTATTGATATCACAATTTACATCTTCTTATATTGTGTATCCATTAATAAATTATTTTAGCTGTAGTTATTTTTAATACTGTTGTCAATTTTTGTTCTAGAACTAAAAGTTATTTACACACCATCATTATAGTATTTTAGTATTCTGAAGTTTACTATATGCCTACCTTTACCAGTGAGTTTTATGCTTTAATATATTTTCATATCACTAATTAGCATTTTTTCATTTCAACTTAAGGAACTTCCTTTATCATTTCTCATAAGGCAGGTCTAGTAGTGATGAATTCCCTCAACTTCTGTTTGTCTGGGAAAATATCTCTCCTTTATGTCTGAAGGACAGCTGTGCCAGGTATCATGTTCTTGGTTGACAATTTTTTCTTTCAGCACTTTGAATATATCATCCCACTCTTACTTGGCCTGCAAGATTTCTGCCAAGAAATTTGCTTATAGCCTTATGGAGGGAGGTTTCCTCATATGTTACAAGTTGTTTTTTCTCTTTCTGCTTTCAAGATTCTCTTTTTGCCTTTAACTTTTGATAACTTTATTATAATGTGTCTTGGTGTAACCTTCTTTGGGTTGATTCTATTGAGGACATTGGAGTTTCATGAACCTGGGTGTTCATATCACTCCTAAAATTTGGAAAGTTTTAGCCTTTATTTCTTTAAATAAGCCTTCTGCCCTCTTTCCCACTTCTTTTTCCTGGGATTTCCTAATTGTATATATTGGTCCACTTGATGGTGTCCCATCAATTTGCAGAATTTCTTTGCTCTGTTTCATTTCTTTTTTTCCCCCTTCTGACTGGATAATTTCAAATGACCTATTGTGAAGTTCACAAGTTCTTTCTTCTGTTTGATCAAGTCTGCTGTTGAAGCTCTCTATTGCTCTTTTCATTTCACTCATTGTATTTTTCAGCTCCAGAATTTCTGTTTAGTTTTTTTTTTTTTTTTTTTACATTTCTCTTTGCTCATCTTCTAGCTTTGTTCACGTATTGTTTTCCTGAATTTACTGAGTTTTCTGTGTTATTTTGTAGTTTGCCGAGCTTCCTTAAAACAAGTATTTTGAATTCTTTGTCAGGTAATGTCTAGATCCCCATGTATTTGGGGTTGGTTACTGAAAAATTACTGTGCTGTTTTGGTGATGTCATGCTTCCTTGATTTTTTCTTTTTGTGTTTCTTGAAGTCTTACATTGCTCTCTTTACATTTGAAGAAGCAGTGACATCCTTCAGTCTTTGCTGGCTGACTTCAGGATAGAAGAACCTGCACCAGTCAGCCCAGTTAGTAATTCTGGGGTCGCTCAGACCTTATTTTATGGATGTACCTGCTTCACTTCTCTTGCCCCTCTTTGGTTGATGGGGTTGGGGGTGGGTCTTAGAATTGTTATGACTTCTTTTGGTCCCACAAAGGCAGGCCAGGTGCAGTGAGTCTCCCATTTATTTTCCCTGGGGTAGTTCTCTGAAGTGTGTAATATCAAACACCTTTACACCTTCTGCTAATCCTGCAGAGCTGATCTGGCTGTCTGCATGTGTTTGTGCATAATTTGCAGAGACTCACATGCACCATCTGTAAGGGCATGCATGGGATGCCAGCTATAGGAGGCGGGGCTTGGAGTGCTGGGGGTGCCTGTTGGCCAGTTAGGGGAGCTGCAGGTGATGTGTTCTATGAGGTTTATGGGCAGTCTTCTTAGTGAAGTTCATGAGGCAGTTAGTAGAAACCATGGCCCTTTGTTGAATTCCACTCCCCATTTGCGGTGAGCCCCCACCTTTTTCCTCTGCTCCTAGCTATCCCCTGATTATTCAGCTGTGCTGATATTCCCAGTGATCTGAGTGGAACCAGACAGAAGTGTGGCTCCTGAGCATCATTCTACATGACTGGGGAAGCCAGTTCTCACTATGCTTTCACATTCTCCTGTTGGAGAAATTGCAGGCTGAAGGAGTTTCTCTTGGCACCAAGGTGTGCCACATTGGATAGATGATGTGGGTAAAGTGTTTGAAACTGTTTTTCCTAGCCTCTTCAATACATCCATTCTTGGATTTTTTGTTTGTTTGTTCCAACGGGCACTGGGACTTCTTCACTGGGCTCCTGAGTACTCTCATCCATGGGTGATTGTCAAAATCAGTGCTTCTATGGGGAGCATGAAGGTTGAAAACTCCTATTCCTATCTTGCCTGTATTACCTCAAAGCCTTCCAATTTTAGAGAAAAAACTATTTTCAACCTAGAATTTTATACCTAGTCAAATAATCAATCAGAAAAGAAAAAACAAAAGCCTTCCTTATTTGATCATCCAAAACTATATCAAGGAAAAGAGTCACTTTTTCTTAAGAAGTTACAGGAAGATATCCTCCAGCCCAACAAAAGGAATAAAAAAGAAATTAAGGTTTAAATTTGTTTTTGAAATTGAATATAGAGATACAACTGTACCTAGAGGAGAATAAGGATGGATGAGGTAAGAGTATGAGTGAGCTAAATTATCAACAGAAAATGTCTAAATTGGATAGAAGAACTAATTCTGTAAATACATCTTCTAGATTTATGGATAGATATCCCAAAAGAACACAAAGAAACTGTTGAAACCGATTGCTTCTGGAGAATTAATATGGAGTAGACATCAGTGGAGCTAGGGACTATGACTTTTTATTATAAGCTCCTTGTTCTACTTTGTTTTTAAGCATGTATATCAATTACTTTCATTTAATTATTTTTACTTTAAATACTTTAAAAGATTTAACAATGCCTCAAATTACGAACATCATTTATCAATGTGCAGACACATGATTGACGTACAAGTCAATAAGTCATTAATATAATTAGAATGTCTCAGTTTTTTAACTCTAAAATGAAGATATTAATGCCTACATCATGGGAATATTATGATAATGTATGAATAGAAATTAGCATGATGCCTGACACATCATCAGGTCTCCAAGAATGATGGTTTTTGTTACTGGAAGACAGATGATATGCTTGGTGATTCAGAGCCTAGCTCTGCCACTTACTACAAGCTATGCAAGCTTGAATAAATCTTATTTTCCTCACCTGTAACTTGAGAATAATAGTAACCTTGCCTTTAAATAAGTTAAAGCATATAAAATGCTTATCACATTTCCTGTACTTAGTAAATACTTAATAAATGATAGATATTATTATTAAATAAATCTTAATAGTAATTCTTTTATTTTGATAGTTTTCATGATTAGATATGTCTTAAGTGAGACAACACATACAGATTCATTCAGATCCACCAGAAAGGACCTCCTGCCTAGATTTTCTTTACACCCTACTCTACTTTTTAGTGTGGCTAAAAGTGTGGCTCCTGAGCATCATCCTGTATGATTGGGGAAACTTTTAATATTCTATTTATCAGTGTTTATCATCCCAAATTTAACAATGAACCAAAGAGAAAACCAAGTAAATTATTTCCTGAGTACCCTTTGGGCCCAGAGATGAAGAAGAGGAGGAAGGAAGAAAAAAAAGAATCTATATCTCAACTTTTGTTATCAAGGATAGAAAAGGGAGATTGTATAGGTAAAAATTGCTTTTTTAAAAGTACATTAGTGTTAGTGGGAAATACTGCTCAAATACATGTTATACAAAGTTATTTCATAAATAATACCAGAGAATGTATTATTAATAGAGTCCAAGATAACTTGCAAAAAAATCAGTGGACATTTTTCCTTATCTTCAGAGCAGGATTTTTCCTGAGTGATCCAAAACAAGAAACATTCATCCTCTGTGAGAGAAGCATGCATATGATTACTAACCAGAGGCAAGAGAAAAAGGGCACAGACATGGTATGTGTGTTCTGTGCCAGACACATACAATTAACTCCTTGAGTGCTCACAAAAAAAACCCTTAATGGACATATGTTTGACCAACGAGGTAAATAAGGCTCAGAGACATCAAATAACTTGTCCAAATGTATGCGGCTGGTAAGGGGTAGAGCAGAGATTTGAACCCATGACTCCAAAGTCTGTGCTCTTTCCATCAGACCTCCCCAGATGTCAGCCAGTCCACCACTGCCTGCTAGAGTGCCCTGGTTGGGGAATCTGGAGATGAAGGTTTAATTCCTGGTTTGACCACTGAATAATTTAGGCCAATTTACCCTTTTAAGGTATATAAGGGTACTCAAAATATAAGAAAAAATTCATGTTTATAATGTACTATGTAAAGCCTAAATATACTTTTATTTAAAAATATTCTTATATACAGATAAAAATTATACTCTCAAAAGGAGTTTTAGGAGCCCAAATTAAGATCAGATTTCTATGTCTCCATTTCTTAACTAACCAGACACCAAATGATGTCTTTCCAAACAGTATAGATAATATTTGCTTGAAGCTTAGAAAATAAATGTCAATACTTGTGGTAGTTTCTGAAAATTTAAAAGTGCTAGCCCTAGTAAATATATACTGGGGGAGAAGGCAGTATAACCCAGGCCAATAAATATTCATCAAAAATGCTCATAGAGAAAACATGTGGGAATATGAATGTTTTGATTCAGAAGAAAGAAAGTAACTTGATGCCAAGATCGAGCTGGGATAAGACTTTAGCTCAGGCCTTTGCCTGGCTGCCTGTGATGGCTGGTGCTGCTCACTATTACCTGAGAAGTCTGGGTCAGGCACAAAACTCATATACTTCTAGTGGGATGGAAATGCACTCCACGTATCTAAAACAGCCTTCTTTTTACTACCATAATAAATTGGAGGCCAGACATGATGGCCCAGCCCTGTAATCCTAGCACTGTGGGAGGCCAAGGCAGAAGGATTGCTTGAGACCCAGAGTTCAAGACCCAGCCTGGGTAACATAGTAAGATAGATCTCTAAAAAAAAAAACTTTAAAAAAAATTAGCCAGCCACAGTGGTGTATACCTGTGGTCCCAGCTATTTAGGAGGCTGAGGTGGGAAGATCACTCAAGCTCAGGAGTTCAACACTTCGGTAAGCCATGATTGCACCACTACACTCCAGCCCAGGCAACAAAGTGAGACCCTGTCTCTTAAAATAAGTAGATAAATAAAAATGGGTCTGGGCGAAGATTTCTTGAGTAATACCCCACAAACACAGGCAACCAAAGTAAAAATGGACAAATAGGATCACACCAAGTTAAAAAGCTTCTGCATAGCAAAGGAAACAATCAACAAAGTAAAGAGACAACCCACAGAACTGGAGAAAATATTTGTGAACTACTCATCTGACTAGGGTAACCACAATATATGGAGTTCAAACAACTCTACAGGAAAAAAAATCTGATTTTAAAATGGGCAAAAGATATAAATAGACATTTCTCAAAAGAAGGCATACAAATGGTAAACAGACACATGAAAAGGTGCTCAACATCATTGATCATCAGAGAAATGCAAATCAAAACTACAATAAAATATTATCTCATCTCAGTTAAAATGGCTTTTATCCAAAAGACAGGCAATAACAATTGTTGGCGAGGATGTGGAGAAAAAGGAACCCTCATACACTGTTGATGGGAATGTAAATTAGTACAATCACTATGAAGAACAGTTTGGAGGCCCCTCAAAAAAACTAAAAATAGAGCTACCATATTATCCAGCAATCCCACTCCTAGATACACACCCAAAAGAAAGGAAATCAGTTTATCAAAGAGATATCTGCACTTCCATGATTATTGCAGCGAGCTGGGGTCTCACTCTGTCACCCAGGCTGGAGTGCAGTGGCATGATCTCCGCTCACTGAAACCTCCCCCTCCCCGGGTTCAAGTGATTTTCCTGCCTCAGCCTCCTGAGTAGCTGGGATGACAGGCATGCCACCACCACGCCCAGCTAATTTTTGTATTTTTAGTAGAGACCAGGTTTTGCCATGTTGGCCAGGCTGGTCTCGAACTCCTGACCTAGGTGATCTGCCCACCTCAGCCTCCCAAAGTACTGGGATTACAGTTGTGAACCACTGCACCTGGCCTAGATATATTGTTCTAAAGATGATCAGTGTTGATAATCCAAGCCTAATATTTTCCAAATTCATCAAGGAATGATTCACACTTCACGCCTGCTTCCACAAAGGCTACTGCAGTGGGAGCTCAGCACTTGCCACCTACTAGGCTCAGTGAAGTCCCTATTTCTGAGCCTTAGTGTGATGATTAATTAATTTTATGGATCAACTTGGCCAAGCCACAGTGTCTAAATATTTGGTCAAACATTATTTTACATGTTTCCCTGAAGCTATTTTTTAGATGAGATCAACATTTAAATTAGTAGACTTTGAGTAAAGCAGGCTGTTCTCCATAATGTGGTGGGTTTCATCCACTCAGCTGAAGACATTAATAGAAAAGACTGCCCTCCCTGGGAGAAGGGGGATTTCGGACCAAAGTTCAATTCTTCCCTGCGTCTCCAGCCTCCCTGCCCACCCCTGCAGATTTTAGACTTGCCAACTTCCACAGTCACATAAGTCAATTCCTTAAAATAATCTCTCTCCGTCCCTATGTTTCTCTTTCTCTCTTTCTCAAGATATAAATCTAGATTAGATACAGATATAGATTAGATATATAGATACACACATTTACAACAGGATGAATATACATATACATATACATACACATCCTGTCGATTCTGTTTCTCTGAAGGACCATGACTAATAGACCTAGTTAGAATCACAGAACTGACGTTGACGCCAAAGGGCCTAAAAGAGCATCTGCAAAGCTGCATGCAGGCTGTCTTCCTAGGCCTGCGAGATTTAACCACAGGCATTTCACAGGTATCTGCAATACAACAGGTATCAAACCAAGAGACAAAAATTCAAATTCTGGCTGTGCCACTTGTTAGCTGTGTGACTTCAGGAGGTTACCTTACCTGCCTGTGCCTCGGTGTCCTCATCTGTCAAAGAATAATGGTATCTGCCGCATAAGGTTAGCATATGGATGAAATAAGTTACTACATGGAAGGCATTTAGAGGTATGCCTGCCACCAAGTAAGGCTTCATTAAATGTTGTCATAATCCTCTCAAACACCATCTGCTTCTGCTATCTGTTGTACTCCTGTAGGAATGTCCCAACAACATAGACATAATACCCAAAATTTCATTTTATCTTCATTTTCTTCCTTCCCTTCACCCACCCCCCCCATGCTCACAACCTATGGATTCATTGATTCTACATTTCCAATGTCTTCTCTATTTGTGCTTTATTTACTCAGTCTTCTATACTTCCCAACCACTTATTCTGGGCCTGACACTGGGCTTGGAAGTGTTGTGGATACAAAAATAAGTAAATACTGGGAAATGGAGGGGACTTTGCAGTCCCATTGCCCTGGCTTTGGTTATCTTCAATACTCTCCCTTGGATTATTGATGGAGCTTTTTAAGCAATTTTCCAACTTTCCCCCTCAATCCATCTTTCATAGTGATGCTTCCCCAAACTCAGGTCAAATTGCTTCTCTTGGCCTCTAGAATAAAGTCCACAATTGTCCCCAAACAATCTTTATTTTTTTGTCTCCCAGTGTTATTCTCCACAGCAGGCCTCTCACCACTCCCCAGGAACACTGTGCTCCTCTGTGCCCCGTGACTCTGCTCCTGCAGCTGGTGCATTCCTCTGATCATCTGCCCGATGTCTTCCTTGACCTTCCCAGTCAGAAGTAACTGTTTTTCTCTCTCATAGTTCTTGTCCTTCCATTTGACATCCCAGCTGTCATTGTTTATGTAGCTGAACCCTGGCTTGATCCCAGGCTGCCTTCACTCCAGGATCCAGACAGGATCTGGCCAAGTCTGGAGGGCCCCCAGGGTGGCTCTGCCAAGGTTCTACTTACATGAGGGTCTGAGAAGCCTCCTGGGAAATGAACTCATCCTGAGGGAAGAGAGGGCCAAGTCACACTAACACGTTCAAAGGACAGTCAGCCAGTGTCAGAAGAAGGGATAATTTTTAGTACAGCATGGTGTCTGCCACTCAGCTTGTCTTGGCCACGTTCACAGAGATGCATGCCTGAGTCATGGAGTCATCTATTTGCATTTAGCAAAATATTTATTGAGTGGATAACATGGACCAGGCTCTGCACTGGGCATAGGCAGCAGGAGATGAAATAAGAGAGACCTAGTCCCTGACCTCAGGGAGCTTAACTTAAACTTTTAAGTTTAAGTCTAGTGGGAATTCTGAAAAAAAAAAAAAAAAAAAAAAAAAAGAGGAGTTGCAATATAAAAGTGAATGAATTTTGTTTTATTTGTCTACTTATTTTTTTTTTACAATTTTAAGTTTTACAATTTATAATTTGAAGCATTCCTATAAAGCAGGGAAAACACAAAGTACCTCTGCTTTGTAATCAATGTGTGAGAGTATAACAGGGTTATACTGTTGGCTCAAATAAGCGGTGAGCTGGACCAGCCAGAGAAAGAGCTGGAGATGGCAGCATTTTCCAGAGTCAGAACATCCGGATGACCAGCAACCTACTTCTGCATAGGGGCAGACACCATGGGGGCTGGCAAAGCACTACTGGAAAGAGATGTGCGTAGAAGCCCTGCAATTCTGTGTGTGTCACAATCCTGTTTCTGCCTCCAGAGAATCTTTGGAAAACCAACGTTTTTTTCATTTCTCAAAATCTGTCAGCTCTGTGAGGGTGGACACTGTGTCTCATTGTTTGGAGACTTAACCAGGAAAAAGCCAAAAATAGGCATGGAACAAAGTTTTAGTGAATTAAAATGAATCTAAAGAACTTTTCCTTTAGGTAAAATAGACAATGTATACAAGTGAATAGAAGAAGGAATGTAAAGATTGCTTATAGTTGGGTGTGTTTTTTTCTCCCTTATTATAAAGCAAATTTGGCATTTAGTCTTCATTCCACTTTGGAGGCTTAAGTTACAATTAAAGCAGAGTTGGCAGGGCACAATAGCTGACTCCTGTAATCCCAGCACTTTGGGAGGCCGAGAAGGGAGGATCACTTGAGCCCAGGAGTTCAAAACCAGCCTGGGCAATATAGTGTGACCGTGTCTCTACAAAAACCTTAAAAAAATTAGCCAAAAGTAGTGGCGTACAAAAGTGGTCTCAGCTACTAGAGAGGCTGAGGTGGGAAGATCGCTTGAGCCCAGGAGGCAGAGGTTGCAGTGAGCCAAGATCGTGCCGCTGCATTCTAACCTGGTTAACACAGTGAGACCCTCTATTAAAAATAGTAATAATAACAATAATAGAGCAGAGTTAATTTGTTGCAGGCCATTTTATATAAAAATAATACATTCTGGGCCAGGGTCAGTGGCTTACGCCTGTAATCCCAGCACTTTGGGAGGCCAAGGCAGGCAGATCACCTGAGGTCAGGAGTTCGACACCAGCCTAGCCAACATGGTGAAACGCTGTCTCTACTAAAAATACAAAAATTAGCCAGGCATGCTAGCAGGTGCCTGTAATCCCAGCTACTTGGGAGGCTGAGGCAGAAGAATTGCTTGAACCCGGGAAGCAGAGGTTGCAATGAGCCAAGATCGTGCCATTGCACTACAGCCTAGGTGACAAGAGTGAAACTCTGGTCTCAAAAAAATAAAAATAATACATTCTCATGCTGAAAAAAGTAACACCTGGTGAAGGATGGAGAGGGGAAAGTAAAAGTGAATATCACACAAACACATGGTGGAATGTTCCATGGCAGGATGGAAGTAAATTAAATCATTTGAAAGTTTCAAAACAATCTTTCTTTTCCTACTTCACTATACTTCAAGCAGCATATAATAATTCCCCGTAGCCTGGAAAAGAGATGAAAATAAGAATAGAGCAATAAGGTGACATTCTTGCAGTCATACTTGCCAGTTGGCTTCAATAATCCAGACTCATGTACTAGTCAGCCGGATTTCCAGACAAAACGATTTGATAACTGGTCCAGCAACCAGAGCCTTGGCCCCTCTGAAGTTGCTCATCACAATCACCGCCCTAACACACTAGAATTTGTCAATGAGAGGGAAGGTAGTAGCAATAGCCAAGCCAGTCAACAGGGACTCCAAGTTCATTTTTCATTTGTTTTCTGGGAAAGCAACAAAAGAAAAGTTTCAATTATGAAGACAGAAGATGTTGGGTTTTTTGTTTTGTTTTGTTTTGTTTTGAGACGGAGTCCCGCTCTGTCGCCCAGGCAGGAGTGTAGTGGCCAGATCTCAGCTCACTGCAAGCTCCGCCTCCCGGGTTTACGCCATTCTCCTGCCTCAGCCTCCTGAGCAGCTGGGACCACAGGTGCCCGCCACCTCGCCCGGCTAGTTTTTTGTATTTTTTAGTAGAGACGGGGTTTCACCGTGTTAGCCAGGATGGTCTCGATCTCCTGACCTCGCCATCCGCCCGTCTCGGCCTCCCAAAGTGCTGGGATTACAGGCTTGAGCCACCGCGCCTGGCCTAGATGATGGTTTTTATTCATTGTCTGCTTGTACAATCACAGAGAAACAGGGCGCTGTGGGGAAAGGAAACAGAAGTGCTAAACCTGCTTCACTGCTTAGTAGCTGGATGACCTACAGCCAATCATTTTGCTTTCTGAGCTGCGGTTTTCGGCAAAAAAATAAATAATAATGATAATTCTTACCCCACCTGGCTCACAAAACTGTTTGTTTTTGAAAACTCTAAACAGTGATAGAGATGGATGATATGAAGCCTACATGATTCTGCAATATTTTACCAAAGGATCTCAGACATTTTCTCACTGTATTTCTCCCAACAGGCCCCCCAACATGCTGCACCCTAAACTTAACCCCCACTGCTTCATACTATCGCATCATCCTTCCTCCAGCAGGATTCTCTTATGACTGGGAAAAGTGCCAAATACCCACAGATCACTCAGCACAAGGTCGAGGGCTGACTGAGCAAGAAGGAAAGGCAGACTGAAGAAATGAAGACCACATGAAAGGAAAGTATTTTGCTTAGGCTCTGTCTATAAAGTCCACATGAAGGTCAGTATGACATAAAAAAGATCTGGCTGCTACAGCGAGGATGGTGGAGGATGCAGAATATTTGCTAGTGTAACACACAGAGGAGAAGTGGTCCCGAGAAAAATCTAGGTGAGTGTAATGTCCTGGAGCTAGACCACAAGGGTCCCTAGATGTGACCTTGAGCAAATCGGTCTTTCTATGCCTCAGTTTCCTCATCTGCAAAAATAAGTTTATAATTACAGCACCTACTCCATAGATGTTGTGAGGATTCCATGAATAAACATAGATGGAGTGCTCACTTTGGCAGCACATATACTAAAATTGGAATGATAAGAGAAGATGATTAACATGGCCCCTGCTGAAGGATGACACACAAGTTCATGAAGCGTTACATATTTTTTACCAAAAAAAATGTTTAAGTGAAAATAAAAATATTAAATATGGATAGAATACTTAGCACAGGGGTTGTGGTGGTGGTAGTGGTTTTGATTATATCTGCCAATGCTCCTGCATAAAGCTAAGAGACAGAATGGAACAGAGAAAACAATGCCCCAGGAAGAGGCAGCAGAACTCTGCTTTCTGCAGAAGGCACAATAAAGGAAATCAGGCTTCTTCAAGGTCAGGCAACACAGAGGTCTTACAATAGCAATAGCAAATTAAAAACACCAAGAGTCCAGGTCATTGAAATAGGATCATCCTTAGACTGTAAACTTTGTACAACTTCATTCAGATAGACTGAGAAGTCTTAGCAATTTCTATTAAAATTCTCACAAAGGAAAGAACCCATTCCAGTGCACACAAGTGTGGGATTCAGAGGAGTGAGGCATTGACAAGAGGCTTTGGGACAATGCAATACTAGGGCCAAAAAAGAAAATTTGTCAGGGTACATGGAGCCAGGGCAGAATGAATTCTTCTGGCCTCTCTCTACTGAAGGGCTTACTGATTTCATAGTGAGGAAAAACAAGTTAATAGTAGACCAACGATCTTCGCAGACTTATATTAATACATTTGCTTAAGCTAACTGTCTAGTAAAGTACCCATAGCTCATTCCATAGTGTGGATTCATCAATGAATTCTTCTCTTTCGTTTTTTGTTTGTTTGTTTGTCTGTTTTGAGACAGAGTCTCACTCTGTCACCCAGGCTGGAGTACAGTGGTGCAGTCTCAGCTCACTGCAACCTCTGCCCCCCAGGCTCAAGTGACTCTCATGCCTCAGCCTCCAGAAGTAGCTGGGATTATAGGCATGTGCCACCACACCCAGCTAATTTTTGTATTTGTAGTAGAGATGGGATTTCACCATGTTGGCCAGGCTGGTCTCAAATTCCTGGCCTCAAGTTACGCTTTCGTCTCAGTCTCCCAAAGAGCTGGGATTATAGGCATGAGCCACCGCATCTGGCCTGAATTCTTTTCATTCATTAATTCATTCATCAGATATGTATGGATTGCTACAGAACACCATGCCTTATGCTCAGGAATGAGAATCCAGTGCTCACAACTTACTGGGGGAGATAGAGTGTAAGCAACTGTTACATTGCAGACTCAAGTTCAACAGGAGTGATAAGTGCCCAAGGATCCCAAGGACAGAGGACCACTGGATTGGCTACAAGGATAGATTGTAAAGGGCCTTAAAGCCTTATTAAGAGGTTTGAATTTTATTTTGAGGGCAATGGAGGGCCACAGAAAGATAAACTGACTTAAATGCTCTACCGGTATTGTTATAAATGATTGCTCTGGGTGAACTCTGAAAATCTCATCCTGATACTGGCACCCAGAATGAACTGAATTAAAATCTCCCCTTGGAAAATCATTACCATCCAAAGATGATTCGTTTTGAGGACGGCTCTAAGTTACACTTTCCTCACCCAAAAGCTGTACAGAGGTAGCCAACAGCTTCTCTGCAGTTCAGGAAAGAAATAAAACAGTGACCCAGAAATCCTCAATCTTAAATATATATATATATTGGAATCATATTTAGGCAAACAATGTTTTCATTTACTGTAAGATGTCAAAGATTATTCAAGATCAGAGGTGCCCAAGGCCAGTCGACTACTAAAATTTTAATGGCAAAAGGAAGGAATTTGAGTCATTTTGTGGCAAAAAATAAAACTACAGCATGCTGGATAGAGGCCAGCTCCTCATTGTAACAATCAGGGCATTGCTCTTCCTACATTTGAGGAATAGTGTCAAAATCCATGCCGGAATGTTTATTTTATTTTCTAAAACTGTTTTAAGAAGGATTTCTCTGTGGTAACCATAAAGTCTCTACGCCGGGTGCAGTGGCTCAAGCCTGTAATCCCAGCACTTTGGGAGGCCGAGACCGGCGGATCACGAGGTCAGGAGATCAAGACCATCCTGGCTAACACGGTGAAACCCCGTCTCTACAAAAAAAATACAAAAAAACTAGCCGGGCGAGGTGGCGGGCGCCTGTAGTCCCAGCTACCCGGAGGCTGAGGCAGGAGAATGGCGTAAACCCAGGAGGTGAAGCTTGCAGTGAGCTGAGATCGGGCCACTGCACTCCAGCCCGGGCGACAGAGCGAGACTCCATCTCAAAAAAAAATTAAAAAAAAAAAAATAAAGTCTCTACAAGGGCGGGGTTTAGAGGCAGCAACCCGGTTGGAAGAGATTTGTCATGAAGCTGCCTTTGGATAATTAGTAGCCTGTATTCAGATTATATGTTTATTTGTAATGACATGGAGATTATAGAGAGAAAACTAATATACTCTTATTATGCTTGTGACATGCCACCTCTACCCCAACAACAGATGTGATATATTTCACTCAGGGCAATTAACCTGTGAAGGTGATAAAGATTACTGATGGGAGCCTTGAAGAAGTTACAGAAGGTGGATCTTCGTCCCTCTAGAACCTTTATGATTAAGGGTTCCCTTGTAACAGGGAACAGGGAAATATGTCAGAGGTGTTTGAACCAGAGTGGCTCCATCCTGAATAGGATGGAGTATTCAATAGGACTGGGTAAAATAAGACTGAGCCCTACTGGGCTGCATTCCCAGAAAGTTTAAGCATTCTGAGTCACAGGATGAGATAGAAGGTTACTAAAATCTTGCTGATAAAAGAGGTTGCAGTAAAGAAGTTGCCCAAAACCCACCAAAACCAAGATGGTGACAAAAGTGGCCTCTGGTCGTCCTCACTGCTCATTATACACTGGACATTCGCAACAGTGCTATGACAGCTTACAAATGCCGTGGCAAGGTCAGGAAGTTACCCTATATGGTCTAAAAAGTGGAGGAACCCTCAGTTCTTGGAATTGCCCACCCCTTTTCAGGAAAACTCATGAACAATCCACACCTTGTTTAGCACATAATCAAGAAATAACTGGCTTCCAAGATGGCCGAATAGGAACAGCTCCAGTCTGCAGCTCCCAGCGAGATCGAGCAGAAGATGGGTGATTTCTGCATTTCCAACTGAGGTACCTGGTTCATCTCATTGGGACTAGTTGGACAGTGGGTGCAGCCCATGGAGGGTGATCTGAAGCAGGGCGGGGCATCACCTCAACCAAGAAGTGGAAGGGTCAGGGGATTTACCTTTCCTAGGCAAGGAAGCTGTGACAGACTGTCCCTGGAGAAATGATACACTCCTGACCAAATACTGCACTTTTCCTGCCATCTTAGCAACCAGAAGAGCAGGAGATACCCTCCCGTGCCTGGCTCAGTGGGTCCTACACCCAAGGAGCCTTGCTCACTGCTAGCAGAGCAGTCTGAGATCAACCTGCGACACTGCACATTGGTGGGAGGAGGGGCATCCACCATTGCTGAGGCTTGAGTAGCTCACAGTGTAAACAAAGAGGCCAGGAAGCATGAACTGGGCGGAGCCCACCACAGCTCAACAAGGCCTACTGCCTCTATATATTCCACCTCTGGGGGCAGGGCATAGTAGAATAAAAGCAGCAGACAGCTTCTGCAGACTTAAACGTCCCTGTCTGACACCTCTGAAGAGAGTAGTGGTTCTCTCAGCACGTCGTTTGAGCTCCAAAAACAGACAGACTGCCTCCTCAAGCAAGTCCCTGACCCCTGTGTAGCCTGACTGGGAAACACCTCCCAGTAGGGGCCAACAGACACCTCAAACAGGTGGGTGCCCCTCTGAGACAAAGCCTCCAGAAGAAGGATCAGGCAGCAATATTTGCTGTTCTGCAGTCTCCACTGGTGATACCCAGGGAAACAGGGTCTGGAGTGGACCCCCAGCAAACTCCAACAGACCTGCAGCTGAGGGGTCTGACTGTTAGAGGCAAAACCAACAAACAGAAAGTAAGAGCATCAACATCAACAAAAAGGACATCCACACCAAAACCCCATCCGTAGGTCACCAACATCAAAGACCAAAGGTAGATGAAACCACAAACATGAGGAGAAACCAGAGCAGAAAAGCTGAAAATTCCAAAAAACAGAGCGCCTCTTCTCCTCCAAAGGATCGCAGCTCCTCTCCAGCAAGGGAACAAAACTGGATGGAGAATGAGTTTGACAAGTTGACAGAAGTAGACTTCAGAAGCTCAGTAATAACAAACTTCTCCAAGCTAAAGGAGCATGTTCTAACCCATTGCAAGGAAGCTAAAACCTTGGAAAAGGTTAGATGAATGACTAANCTTCTCCTCCAAAGGATCGCAGCTCCTCTCCAGCAAGGGAACAAAACTGGATGGAGAATGAGTTTGACAAGTTGACAGAAGTAGACTTCAGAAGCTCAGTAATAACAAACTTCTCCAAGCTAAAGGAGCATGTTCTAACCCATTGCAAGGAAGCTAAAAACCTTGGAAAAAGGTTAGATGAATGACTAATTAGAATAAACAGTGTAGAGAAGACCTTAAATGACCTGATGGAGCTGAAAACCATGGCATAAGAACTTCGTGATGCATGCACAAGCTTCAATAGGCGATTTGATCAAGTGGAAGAAAGGATATCAGTGATTGAAGATCAAATTAATGAAATAAAGTGAGAAGACAAGATTAGACAAAAAAGAGTAAAAAGAAACGAACAAAGCCTCCAAGAAAAATGGGACTATGTGAAAAGACCAAATATACGCTTGATTGGTGTATCTGAAAGTGACTGGGAGAATGAAACCAAGTTAGAAAACACTCTTCAGGATATTATCCAGGAGAACTTCCCCAACCTAGCAAGGCAGGCCAACATTCAACTACAGGAAATACAGAGAACACCACAAAGATACTCCTCGAGAAAAGAAACCTCAACACACATAATTGTCAGATTCACCAAGGTTGAAAGGAAGGAAAAAATGTTAAGGGTAGTCAGAGAGAAAGGTCGGGTTACCCACAAACGGAAGCCTATCAGGCTAACAGCAGATCTCTCAGCAGAAACTCTATAAGCCAGAAGAGAGTGGAGGTCAATATTCAACATTCTTGAAGAAAAAAATTTTCAAACCCAAATCTCATATCCAGCCAAACTAAACTTCGTAAGTGAAGGACAAATAAAATCCTTTACGACAAGCAAATACTGAGATTTTGTCACCACCAGGCTTGCCTTACAATAGCTCCTGAAGGAAGCACTAAAGATGGAAAGGAACAACCGGTACCAGCCACTGCAAAAACATGCCAAATGGTAAAGACCATCGACCCTATGAAGAAACTGCATCAATTAATGGGCAAAATAACCAGCTAACATCATAATGACAGGATCAAATTCAAACATAACAATATTATCCTTAAACATAAATGGGCTAAATGCCCCCATTAAAAAACACAGACTGGCAAATTGGATAAAGAGTCAAGACCCACTGGTGTGCTGTATTCAGGAGAACCATCTCATGTACAAAGATGCGCATAGGCTCAAAATGAAGGGATGGAGGAAGAGCTACCAAGCAAATGGAAAGCAAAAAAAAAAGCAGGGGCTGCAATCTTAGTCTCTGATAAAACAGACTTTAAACCAACAAAGATCAAAAGAGACAAAGAAGGTCACTACATAATCGTAAAGGGATCAATTCATCAAGAAGAGCTAACCATCCTAAATATATATGCACCCAATACAGGAGCACCCAGATTCATAAAGCAAAGCCTTAGAAACCTACAAGAGACTCCAATGCAATAATAATGGGAGACTTTAATACCCCACTGTCAATATTAGAAGGATCAACAAGACAGAAGGTCAACAAGGATATCCAGGACTTGAACTCAGCTCTGGACCAAGCAGACCTAACAGACATCTACAGAACTCTCCACCCCAAATTGACAGAATGTACATTCTTCTCAGCACCACATTGCACTTATTCTAAAATTGACCACAAAATTTGTAGTAAAACACTCCTCAGCAAGTGGAAAAGAACAGAAATCACAAAAAAAACTCTCTCAGACCACAGTGCAATCAAATTAGAACTCAGGATTAAGAAACTCACTCAAAACCACACAACTACATGAAAACTGAACTACCACTCCTGAATGACTGACTACTGGGTACATAACGAAATGAAGGCAGAAATAAAGACATTCTTTGAAACCAATGAGAACAAAGACACAACGTAGCAGAATCTCTGGGACACATTTAAAGCAGTGTGTAGAGGGAAATTTATAGCACGAAATGCCCACAAGAGAAAGCAGGAAAGACCTAAAATCAACACCCCAACATCATAATTAAAAGAACTAGAGAAGCAAGAGCAAACACATTCAAAAGCTAGCAGAAGGCAAGAAATAAATAAGATCAGAGAAGAACTGAAGGAGATACAGACACAAAAAACCCTTCAAAAAATCAAGGAATCCAGGAGCTGGTTTTTTGAAAAGACCAACAAAATTGATAGACTGCTAGCAAGACTGATAAAGAAGAAAGGAGAGAAGAATCAAATAGATGCAATAAGAAATGATAAAGGGGATATCACCACTGATCCCACAGAAATACAAACTACCATCAGAGAATACTATAAACAACTCTATTCAAATAAACTAGAAAATCTAGAAGAAATGGATAAATTCCTGGACACATACACCCTCCCAACACTAAACAAGGAAGAAGTTGAATCTCTGAATAGACCAAAAACAGGTTCTCAAATTGAGTCAATAATGAATAGCCTACCACCTAAAAAAAGTCCAGGACCAGACAGATGCTCAACCAAATTCTACCAGAAGTACAAAGAGGAGCTGGTACCATTCCTTCTGAAACTATTTCAATCAACAGAAAAAGAGAGAATCCTTCCTAACTTATTTTAGGAGGCTAGCATCATCCTGATACCAAAGCCTGGCAGAGACACACACACAAAAAAGAGAATCTTAGGCCAATATCTCTGATGAACATCAATGTGAAAATCCTCAATAAAATACTGGCAAACCGAATCCAGCAGCACATCAAAAAGCTTATCCACCATGATCAAGTGGGCTTCATCCCTGGGATGCAAGACTGGTTCAACATATGCAAATCAATAAACATAATCCATCAGATAAACTGAACCA
>NW_016806198.1:3174622-3196979 GCF_001698545.2 Rhinopithecus bieti
GNNACAAGCATTCTTATACACCAGTAACAGACAAACAGAGAGCCAAATCATGAATGAACTTCCATTCACAATTGCTTCAAAGAGAATAAAATACCTAGGAATCCAACTTACAAGGGATGTAAAGGACCTCTTCAAGGAGAACTACATAGTGTTTTGTGATCTCTTCCTTCTTTCATTCCTTCCTGTCTTGAAAAGGTGAACTACAAACCACTGCTCAGTGAAATAAAAGAGGACACTAACAAATGGAAGAACATGCTCATGGATAGGAAGAATCAATATCGTGAAAATGGCCATACTGCCCAAGGTTATTTATAGATTCAATGCCATCCCCATCAAGCCACCAATAACTTGAAGTCTGAAGAAAACCTAGGCAATACCATTCAAGGTATAGGCATAGGGAAAGTCTTCATGTTTAAAATATCAAAAGCAATGGCAACAAAAGCCAAACAAAACAAAACAAACAACCCCATCAAAAGTGGGTGAAGGATATGAACAGACACTTCTCAAAGGAACACATTTATGCAGCCAACAGATATATGAAAAAATGCTCATCATCGCTGGTCATCACATAAATGCAAATCAAAACCACAATGAGATACTATCTCACACCACTTAGAATGGAGACCATTAAAAAGTCAGGAAACAACAGATGCTGGAGAGGATGTGGAGAAATACGAACGCTTTTACACTGTTGGCGGGAGTGTTAGTTCAACCACTGTGGAAGACAATGTGGCGATTCCTCAAGGATCTAGAACTAGAAATACCATTTGACCCAGTGATCCCTTTACTGGGTATATACTCAAAGGATTATAAATCACTCTACGATAAAGACACATGCACACGTGTGTTTATTACAGCACTATTCACAATGGCAAAGACTTGGAATGTCCATTAATGATAAACTGGATTAAGAAGACGTGGCACGTATACACCATGGAATACTATGCAGCCATAAGAAAGGATGGGTTCACGTCCTTTGCAAGGACATGGATGCAGCTGGAAACCATCATTCTCAGCAAACTATCACAAAGACAGAAAACCAAACACCGCATGTTCTCACTCATAGGTGGGAGTTGAACAAGCAGAACACATGGACACAGGGCAGGTAACATCACACACTGGGGCCTAATGGGGTGTGGGGGGCTGGGGGAGGGACAGCATTAGGAGAAATACCTAATGTAAATGACAAGTTGATGTGTGCAGCAAACCAACATGGCACATGTATACCTATGTAAAAAACCTGCACGTTGTGCACATGTACCCTAGAACTTAAAATATAATGAAAAAAAAAGAGATTGTTCATGCCTCATTCAATAATTTTTCTGACTAACAATCATTTTTTTCACTATGTCTCAGCAACAAGTCCTATGGCTTTCCTCTAGTAATTTTATTTGTTGTATGTTTTAACAGAATTTTATGTTTCCAAAAAAAAAGAAAAGAAATAACTATAAGTATACACAGCTGAGCTGCCCATGTCACTGCTCTACCTATGGAGTAGCCATTCTTTATTCCTTTACTTTCTTAATAAACTTGCTTTCACTTAAAATATATGCATATATATATGTGTGTGTGTGTGTACACACACACACACACACACACACACACATATAACTGAAGGGGAAATTAAGGCCTAGGTACTGAAAGGAAATGTAACTATACCTAAGTCATTTTGCCCATTGATACCTTCTTCTAATTCTCTGGGGGTAATTTCTGCAACTTGGAATGAAATGAACGAATAAATGCCATGGCAATGTCAGGAAATTACCCTGTCATACGCATTACCTGTGATATGACATATTGTATGAACCAAATATGAGGTATAATTTCAGGAGCACTGAGAGATCTCACTTCATCTCTCTCCACCCTCCAAGTCCTGCCAGGGTGCTAAAAATTGCCACATTTTTTCACTGTTTTGAGTTAAGTCCTTAAACTACTATGAAATGCGTATTTCATCTGGGAGGGGCAGCACTCTGAGTCATTAATAATAACAATGACTCGAATGACTTCATCGAGATATCTGGCCCGTTTCTGGGCAGTCTCCAGGGTGGTAGTGATGGTGCTTTTGATCCTGGAGAAAAACCAGAGGACGTCTGAAAGACAGACTCTGGGTGTGGACCCAGGAAGACAGTAAAAGGACCTTGCTACTTTCCCATTTTTCTAAGACTGGCCTGGTCTCATTGTTTGATGAGATCATGAGAATTATTCTGGCTACAGCTAATTGCTTTATTGTAAACTTCAGGCTGTATGAAGAGGCTGGATTAAGTGTTTTGGTTACACACTCACCAACTATGTGAATTTGTATGTCTTACTTAAATTCTTGGATCCTCAGTTTCCCATCTGTTATGTAAGAATAAAAACACATGCTTCACTTAACTCAGACAGCTCCTGTGAAAATTGGGTAAATTAATGAATGTGAAAGTATATTGCAAATAAAAGAGGGTTATGCGAAGGACCATGTTTGACCCAGCAATACTCCTTGGTATTTACTCAAAGGAGTGAAAAGCTTGTTTCCACACAAAAACATGCACATGCACATTTGTAGCAGCTTTATCCATAATTGCCAACGTGGAAACAACCAAGCTGTCCTTCAATAGAAGAATGCATAAACAAACTCTGATACATCCATACAGCGGAATATTTCTCAGCGATAAAAAGAAATGATCTCTCAAGCCATAAAAAGACAGGAAGGAACCTTAAATGCATATTACTGAGTGAAAGAAGCCAATCTAAAAAGGCTCCATACTGTATGATTCCAACTATATGTCATTCTGGTAAAGGCAAAACTTGGGAGGGAGTAAAAGACCATTGGTTGCCGAAGGCTTGTGGGGATGTGATAACTAGGTCGAGAACAAGGGATTTTAGGGCAGTCAAAATTTTTTTTTTTTTTTTTTTTTTTGAGATGGAGTCTCACTCTGTCTCCCAGGCTGGAGTGCAATGGTGCAATCTCAGCTCACTGCAATCTCCGCCTCCTGGGTTCAAGCCTTTCTCCTACCTCAGCCTCCTATATTAATGAGATTATCTAATCTGGGTTCTGACAAACCAACAAATCCAAAATTGTGTATGACATCATTCATTTATAGTATAGTCATGTGTTGTTTAACAATGGGAATATTTTCTGAGAAATTCATCATTAGACAATTTCATCGTTGTGCAAACATAATAGAGTGTACTTACACAAACTTTGATGGTATAGCCTACTACACAGCTAGTCTATTTGGTAGAGCCTAATGTCCTGGGCTACAAACCTGTACAGCATGTTACTGTACTGAATACTGTAGGCAACTGTAACACAATGGCAAGTATTTATATATTTAAACATAGGAAAAGTACAGTAGCAAGGCGCAATGGCTCACGCCTGTAATCCCAGCACTTTGAGAGGCCGAGGCAAGCAGATTGCCTAAAGTCAGGAGTTTGAGACCAGCTTGGCCAGCATGGTGAAACCCCGTCTCTACTAAAAATACAAAAATTAGCTGGCCGTGGTGGCAGGCACCTTTAATCCCAGCTACTCAGGAGGCTAGGGCAGGAGAATCACTTGAACCCGGGAGGTGGCAGCTCAGTGAACCGATATCATGCCACTGCACTCCAGCCTGGGCGACAAGAGCAAGACTTCATCTCAAAAAAAAAAAAAAAAAAAAGGAAAAGAAAAGAAAAAATACAGTAAAAGTATAAAAGTTTTCTTTTTTAATATAAATGTTTTCTGTAAGAGTACACTTATATGGGGCACTCACCATGAATGGAGCTTGCAAGAGGGGAAGCTGCTCTGGGCAACTCAGTGAGTGAGTGGCGACTGAACGTGAAGGCCTAGGACACTACCGTAGATTACCGTAGACTTTTTATAACACTCTGCACTTAGGCTACACTAAATATTTTTTTTAAAATTCTGTTTTCAACAATAATAAATTAACCTTAACTCATTGTAACTTTTTTACTTTATAAACTTAAATTTTTTAACTTTTTGACTATTTTGTAATAACACTTAGCTTAAAAGATAAACTCGTTATACAATGGAACAAAAATATTTTCTTCTTTTATGTTCTTATTCTATTAGCTTGTTTCTATTTTTACATTTTTTTTTTAATTTTAAACTTTTTTGTTGGAAACAAAGACACAAGCAAACACACACATTAGCCAGACCTACACAGGGTTGGGATCATCAGTATCACTGTCTTCCATTTCCACATCTCATCCCACTGGAAGTCTTTGAGGCAAATAACACACATGGAACTGTAGTCATCTTCTATGATAACAATACCTTTTTCTGAGTACCTCCTGAAGAACCTGCGTTAGGCTGTTTTACAGTTAATTGTTTTCTTAGAAGGAATATACTCTAAAATAAAAATATCCCTGGTTGTCTAGTTTTCAGGATTTTTTAAAAGGTCAAGCACAGTGGCTCACACTTTTCCCAACACTTTGGGAGGCTGAGGCAGAAGGATCACTTGAACCCAAGAGTTCAAGACCAGCTAGGCAACATAGCGAGTCCCCCATAGCTACCAAAAAAAAAAAATTAGCTGGGCATGGTAGCCCGCACCTGTGGTCCCATCTACTTGGGAGGCTGAGATAGGAGGATAGTTTGAGCCCAGGAAGTAGAGGCCACAGTGAGCTATGATTGTGCCGCTGCACTCCAGCCTGGGTGACAGAGTGAAACCCTCTCTCAAAAAAAGAAAGAAAGAAAAATAAAATAACCATAAAAAGCATAGTAGAGTAAATACATGAACCAGTAACATAGTCATTTATTATCATTATCAAGTATTATGTACTGTACATAACAGTATATGCTATGCTTCATATAGCTGGCAGCATTGTAGGTTTGTTTACACCAGCATCACCACAAACGTATGAGTAATGCATTGTGCTATGACACTAAGAAGGCTATGAGGTCACTAGGCGATAGGAATTTTTCAGCTCCATTATAACCTTTTTGGACTGCTGTCATATATGCAATCCATCATTGACCAAAATGTGGTATGCAGCACATGACTGTAGTTAAAAATTGAAAACACTCAATATCTTACAACAGGAGAATGGTCCAGTAAATTTGAATGCATCCCCTGTGTTTCATATAATGTAGCCATTGAAACTAATGCTAATAAAAAGTACAACATAACATGGGGAATTAGTACAATGAAAAGAGAAAAAGGCAGGATATGAAATTGTAAACAGTATCTCAAGGATGCAAACACAACTGGAAAGAGAACAATAGTCATGACCAAGCACTATCATGTATTAAGCACTTACTGAATGCCAGGCACGCACTGTGCTAAGCACTTTACGTTCATTTTCTCATTTAATCCCCAATAACCCTATGAGGTAAATACAATGATTATTTCAATGCTATTAATGAGAAGACAGACTCACAGAGATTAAGCAGCTTTTCCAAAATTTCACAGAACACTAACTCAGCTGTATCTGACACTCACTTGGCTATGCTGCCAGCCAACTTTTCATGAGGTTTTGAATGATTTTGTGGAAATCACGTTCTATTTTCTTTAGTTTCTGATTTTCTAAAAGTAGCATGATTATCTTTCTAATTAAAATATAAGCACAAAATAAGTCCTTTTAAAGAAAGAACAAGTCCCGCACACACGCGCGCACACACACGTGCAAACAAAATGTTTTGCTTTTTCCTAAGATGTTGTGTCAGAGCAGCACCACAGAGCCTCAGAAAAGAGATGGTAGAAGTAAGCTGACAACTGAGTGGGATTCGATTTCTCACATTTCTTCATTCACCTTTCAACAAAATCCCACTAGAAACACTATGGGTCAGTAGTACTTAACCTTTGGTGGGGTCATGATTCCCTTGAAAATTTGTTGAAAACCATAGACCCTCTTCCCAGGACAACGCAAGAAGCATGTCATGGATCCACCCACCCACACACACACATACACACACACACACATACACACACACACACACACACATTTTGCATACTATTTCAGAAGATTAAACAGATGCAAACCACGCCTATCAATGTGTCTCGGGTAAAAGTCCCTGACATAAAATAATATAAGAAGTCAACTTTCGTCTGATTTACTGAAGTTTGACTGAAGCTCTGAAATTGCTTATACATATGACTTATTCTACATAATAAGTCATAGCTGGCAGCGTTGTTTGCTATGATGCCTTACCATCAGCAGGGATGTGCTCTGAGGTATTTCTTGGTGGAAAGATGGATTTCTGGAGATTTATCCTCATTCTTGACTGATTCCCTGATGGCCAACAGTGTCTGGGGATGGTCAGAGGGAAACCAATAGGCTACATGAATATGAACTTAGGAGGAAAGTCATGAAAACAACTCAAGGGTAACTCCCAGGAGTGTATCCCTTTACGGTTTACAAAGCATTTTCATACCCTTGATCTCAGTTGACCCCTCACAACCCTATGAAGAGAGAGCATTGGCTCTATTTTACATGTAACCCAGATCTGCACTCCCAGTTTCGTCTACAAGAGCTGACTCTATTTTGGCCAACCCCCAAACTTAATGCAAATTCAACACCTTCATTATTTTAATGAGAAATTAATTGGTTTAATTAAGCATATTGTAATTTTTCTGAATTTTATTAAATATTCACGAAGGCCCATGGAAGGATCACCTCACACAGAACACAGCTTTACAAAATCTCAATTAAACCCTTCTCAAGTAAGTCTCTCCTCCTGCCCCACTCACCAGATACCCTCTCCCCACTGAAATCCTGCATTACATAGAGTTGCTTCCTTCTTCTAGATGAGCAGGAGTCTTATTAAAGCATCTTATCCACAAGGCTGATGTTGTGGACATTTGTGGGTTTGTTGTTTCGATTTGTTTTTATCTCTTTATCTTGTCACCCGGCATCCACTTCCCTTTCTTGTGGTAACAGCCCACACACCTCCCCCACTCCCAGTCCATGTGATTAGATGATGAAGAAGAGCTGATGCTAGGATCATATGACTTGGGCCATGTCAGTCAGAACCTCAGATTCCCCCCGGCTACTGGGATCAGTTTGGGAACAGATGGGTGACTCCTCAGATGTAAGGAAGCCCCAGGAGGATCTCACTGAGGCATCTGGGAGAAAAGATTTGCTTCAACCAGATTTGAAGTTGAGAGTACATAAAATCTAGAGCTATTGCCACCATCGTACTATAAATGGAGACTGAAATCAAAGCCACACACCAGAAGATAGTTGAAAAATGATGTGAAACAAAGTGCTGATGACATAATTTGGGTCTGATCCAGCATGTCTCAAGCAAGCTGCAGTGAGCTGAATGGTGGCCACAAAGATAGGTCTACATCCTAATCCCTGGAACTTACAAATGTTACCTTAAATAGCAAAAAGTGAGCATTATCTTATATGGCGAAAGATGGGATTGAGTTGATGGTCTTGTGGGGAAGAGCTTATCCTGGATTATCCAAGTCCTGAATGCAATCTCATGCTTCCTTATAAGCCAGAGATTAGACACAGGCAGACAGAAAGGCAATGTGAAGATGGAGACAGAGTGTGAGACACAACCACAAAAACTCCAGTTTTGGTTCCAATGAACTCAAAAGAATGTTGAGCAGAAGCTAAACAGGAAAATTCCTTCAGAGCCTCCAGAGGGAGCACTACCCTGCCAGTACCTTGACTTCAGACATCTGGCCTCCAGAACTGTGACAGCACACATTGCTATTGTTTTAAGCCACCAAGGTTTTGGTGCTTTGTTACAGCAGCCCCAGCAAGCTAATGCATCTACTCTGTCCCTGGACTTTTCATTTACTGAACCAATTCCCCTTATTTTTTTTTTGGCCATTTTAAGTTGAGCATTATTTGGTTACTTGTCACAGAAAAACTTTTATTTTATTTTTAATTTATAAAGACAAGTTGAATAGGCTATAAAATATTGATCTCTGTGAAAGTAATAAAATAAATGTATGAACATTATTTTAGAGCTTCTTTTCCATAGATGTTGACCTACTTGAACAAGAGCAAAACCTACATGAGATGAATGGTTGTAAGCTTCTCCCTAGGTTGGTGTCCAGTAATAATGCCTTTTAAGGCCATTAGAGACTTCTGTAAGATACATGCATTTGTCACCACAAATGGCTCCACATCCACGTTGTCTGCTTGTAGATGGCCCATGTGAATTAAGTCTGAATATGCCATGCATATAGCCTTAACGAATTTGTTTGTTTCCCCAAATGTAGATACTAGAGCATGATATAGTTTGGCTGTGTCCCCAGCCAAATCTCATCTTAAATTGTATCTCCCATAATTTTCGTGTGTTGTGGGAGGGACCTGGTGGGAGATAATTAAATCATGAGGGTGGTTTCCCCCATACTGTTCTCATAGTAGTGAACAAATCTCATGAGATCTGATGGTTTTATAAGGGGTTTCCGTTTTCACTTGGATCTCATTTTCTGTCTTGCCTGCCGCCATGTAAGATATGCCTTTTGCCTTCCACCATGATTGTGAGGCCTCCCTAGCCACATGGAACTGTGAATTCATTAAACCCCTTTTTCTTTATAAATTACTCAGTCTCAGTTATGTCTTTATCAGCAGCATGAAAACAAACTAATACAGAGAATGTGGAATTTGTTTACATTGATTGTGAAAGTGCAACAAGTTCTCCCTCCATGTTGTTGCTGACTACTGACAAGACTTTAAGACTCCTCATGTGTGGAGTAAGAGTTTCACTGAGATAGTGCCTACATTTTCTCTTCTGTTAAAAAACAGATCTATTATTTCCAGGGTAGTATTGCCTTTCAGTATGACAGCCAAATATACCATCCCATCATGAGTTATTTTATTGCAGCCAGCGTCAAGGTAATGTAGGCCACTGTTCAGATGCAGGGCGTCACAGCTCCTAAGGCAGGGGATTTCAGAAATCACTTTCTATATAATAGCAGGAAACCATCTGTTCTGAAGCAAACCATTTCAATCACTGCTTAATATTCAGAGTCAAGTACATAAACTGTGGATTAGAAAAGGAAATAAGTAGTAGCCAACAAATAATTTTCACAATAGAACTGAAATGATTCCAAACATTTAATTCAACATGTCTCTTAATCAACTGTGAAAAATTGTGCAGCCTTGTGCATTTATCTTCACCATGATAAACAATATTCTTTTGCGCTTATGGAAGAAAATCTTTCTCCAAGAATTTGGTGTGCAAAATGAACAGCCAATTGCCTCTCCCACCGGCTGCATTAGAGAGTGGGAAGCAAGAAGGTATCTTTGTCTCCTCAGTTGGCACAACCTAGGAGCTTAGTAAATGCAGCTGAGACACTGGGCAGGCACAGGCTCATGTTTAACTTGGAGCCACTGATTCCCTACACTCTATCTGGTCTGTGCTGCTAGACTTTTTCCCAGGCATCTAGGGCACATCTATGTTTTCTAACACCAGCTGAGGAAGGGTTGCATGTTCTTTCCAGTTGGGATTCCTGGGCCTCATGCAAATTAAGGGTTATCCCCTGAGAGTGCTCCAGGACAATTGTAAAGTTCTCCTATCCCTCCAGGGACGTTTAAGAGGCTTGTCTACTCCTAGGACACATGGCACCTCTGGGTCTGAAGTCCAGTTCAGCCAAGATAGTTTCACAGATTATTGAGTTTCTTAAAGCTTGTGTGAGAATCGGAATGAAAAAAGCACAAACACACTCATAAACAACCTAACAGAGGAAATAAGAAAATGATCTTCCTGAATGTTTAAAAAATGGTTATAGCAGGCACTTATAAAATCTAGATAAAAGGTAGGTATGCTTGTGCCTGAAACTGTGTTTTCCTCAAAACATCTATTTTCATCTTACCAATGGTTAAGATGAAACAATGGTTGCCTCTACATGGAAGACAGAGTTCTACTTCTTTTAACTTTTCAAGTTTTAAATAATGTACACTTAGTACTTTCATAATCACAAAACTTTTCTGTATTGTTAAAATTCCACAGTGTAGGTCCTCAATTTAAACACAATTGGCATATTAGGCCTAACACACAATACGTATAAATAGGAAAACAAACAAGGGGAGAGCTGGCATGTGATCATTTTACAGCATTTCTAAACATATCCTAATATTCTAGAGCTGGATCATGGATAGGCAAGCTATGGGAAGTTCCAAAACAGGAGCTAAGCCCTGCGGGACAGGTGTGCACATGTGGAGCTCTAGACCTCCCCACCATTCCAGGCATCTTCTCCAGCCCACACCCTGGGGTTCTGGGATACAACAGATCTGGGGATGGACTCCCCAATGCTTGATAAGGACATAAGAACTCCCTAATGAGGACATTTTTGCCATAAGAAGAAAAGTAGAAAAAAGATGCAAATTAAACCAACAATGAAATTTGTGTTGTTGTTGTTGTTGTTGTTGTTGTTGTCGTTGTTTTGAGACGGAGTTTCGCTCTGTCGCCTAGGCTGGAGTGCAGTGGCACGATCTTGGCTCACTGCCACCTCTGCCTCCTAGGTTCAAGCAGTTTTCCTGCCACAGCCTCCTGAGTAGCTGGGATTACAGGTGTGCACCATCATGCCCGGCTAATTTTTGTATTTTTGGTAGAGACGGAGTTTCAGCATGTTGTCCAGGCTGTTCTCGAACACCTGACTTCAAGTGATCTGTCTGCCTTGGCCTCCCAAAGTGCTGGGATTACAGGCATGAGCCACTGCGCCTGGCCATGAAATGTTATTTTTCTTCATCCCATTATATTGGCAAAATGTGTAATGTCGAAAAATATCAGGTGTTGGGGAGGGTTTGAGGAAATGAGTTTTCTTGACAGTATTGTCAGGAGCATATGTTGGTATAGCCACTTTGGAGGGCAATTCAGACTATACTATTAATCCATAAACTACACACACACATGCCCCTCAACCATGTCAAGTGCAGGGTTGATTATTCTAAGAGTAATGCAAACCATATTTTTTAATCTGTACTATCACAAAAGCACAAAAATAAAGATCATGAAAATTATAATGTACACAACTGGCAATTTGCTGAAATTAGAAAACCCCAACGGATCATGGTAACTCCCTTTTGAGAATAGAGGTTAAGTGGAGGATGGGAGCCAACCAACTAATTTCATTGTGACTCTGTATCCAGAGTCATAATATTATAGCATCCACCCTAGAGAAACACTCACATATGTGTATAAGTTTTTCGTTGGAGCACTGTTTACAATAGAATGAAAACAGCCTTTAAAAGTTCATCAGTAAGGCCAGGCGCAGTGGCTCATGTCTGTAATCCCAGCACTTTGGGAGGCCAAGGCGGGCGGATCACAACGTCAAGAGATCAAAACCATCCTGGCCAACATGGTGAAATGCCATCTCTACTAAAAATACAAAAATTACCTGGGTGTGGTGGCACATGCCTGTAATACCAGCTACTCGGGAGGCTGAGGCAGGAGAATCACTTACACCCGAGAGGTGGAGGTTGCAGTGAGTCACTGCACTCCAGCCTGGTGACAGAGCGAAACTCCGTCTAAAAAAAAAAAGGTTCATCAGTAGGGAAATGCTTAAATTACAATGGTTTCACACTATGTGTCAGTAAAAGAATGAAGCAGATTCTTGTGTCCGGATGTGGGAATATCTCCAAATTATGTTATTGAATAAATATTTTTCAACAAACTATAGAATGATAAGTACAATTGATGCATATACAATTGATATATATATTTATCTAGATCTAGATAAATGTATATAAATGAATTTTAAAGTTCTAAAAACATACATACTGAAATGACAGCAACCTCTGGGGAAGGGACTGAGAAAAAGGAGGTCAAAAGAGATGTTAACTTTACCTGCAATGTTCAATTTTTTAAATTTACAATGCAAATGTATTCATGTATTTTTATGCAATTAATATGAACAACATTTTTAAAAGAAAGAAGATCTTATGGAGAAAGTCACAAACCCATGTGGGATATGCTCACCAAGAAACTCCATGTATCCACAGATTTACTTCTTTGGTGCTTTCCTCAGGATACTGGAAAAGCCATATTTAGTGAAGAGTTTCAACTTTTGCTCACCTGTCTTTGTTTTCAACTTTCATTTTAGTTACAGGGGTATATGTGCAAGTTTGTTATATAGGTAAATTATGTCTTCTGGGTGTTTGGCATATAGAGTATGTCATCACCCAGGTCATGAGCATGGTACCCAATAGGTAGTTTTTCAGCCCTCTCCTTCCTTCCACTCTTCACCCTCAGGTAAGCTCCAATGGCTCTTGTTCTCTTCTCTGTCTCCATGTGTACTCAATATTTAGCTCCCACTTATAAGTGAGAACATGTGATATTTGGTTTTCTGTTCCTGTGTTAGTTCGCTTAGGATAATGGCCTCCGGTTCCATCCATGTTGCTGTCAAGGTCATGGTCATGTTCTTTTTATGGCTGCATAGTATTCCATGGTGTATATGTACCATATTTTCTTTATCTAGTCTACCACTGATGGATATTAGATTGATTTCATATCTTTGCTATTGTGAATAGTAGTGCAATGAATATACATGTGCATGTGTCTTCACGGTAGAATGATTTCTATTCCTTTGGGTATGCACCCCATAATGGGATTGCTGGGTCGAATGGTAATTCTGTTTTAAGTTTTTTGAAGAAATTGCCAAACTGTTTTCCACAGGCTTACCTATGTTTTAATTCTTTTAAACTTATCCTGCTTCTTTGGTGAAGAAAGCTTCATATCACAAGAAAGAGAAGAAGGGGGAAAGAGGAAGAGAGAGAGCAGCAGGGAAGAAGGCAAGGAGGAAGAGGAAGGAGAAGGGGAAGGTAAGACAGGGAAAACCATACCTCTATATTCCCCACGAGAAAAAGCGTCCCTATCTTAGAATCTTGGCCCTATCACTTAATAGCTGTGTGAACTTGAGTGAGTATCTTGATTTTTGGATTCTCAGTTTTCTCTCCTGCAAACCAGAGTTCATAAGAAAGCCTAGGTAAGTTGTCTACCATGTTCTCGGATGGGGACTGCACTGTGTACTTTTCACAATATAGATATCTAGGGAGTAAGAGCTGAGACCCTGAGAGCAAGGTGCTGGCTGGCTCTTCTATGCTGGAACATGATTAATTCCGTCTGATGGAGGCTGACCAAGTCCTCCCATCTGTTATTTAACAAAGAAAAGGAAACAAGATTTCATCAGTGAGCCAAACCTCAGATCTGCAGAAATCCATCGATGCAAGATGAATTAATTCTGTATATTATTATTATCATTAGACTTTACATTTATAGCACTCAACCATTTACAAAGCACTTGCCTTTCCATTACCTAATGTGATTCTCACCACAACTTAAGGTTATCAAGGCAGATGATGTTTGCATTTCCATAGGAGGAAATTAAGGCTGAGAAGTTAAGGGGTTTGCCGGGGTCACTTAGGAGTAGAGCAGAGATTCAAACTCAGTTTCGTTCAGTTACAAAGCCTGTACTCCTTCCACTGCACCTCTGTGACTTACCCTAACCATTGGTCCCTCAATGATATGAGCAAATCCGTGCAGGGGGAGTAGGTGTGGGACAGGCAGGAGAGTGCAGAGTAAGTGAGGAGAGTAAAGGGCAATTGTCTCTCCTCCTTCTCCTCCTCCTCCTTCTCTTTCTCCTTCCATAATCATTTCTTGATTCCCCCTTGCACTACCAGTTTAACACAGGAAACAGTCTGCTTTATAGTTACTCCATAGAAAGGACCGCAAATACCAACTTCCTTTGTGGGAAAATTCTCTCAACTCAACCTTTTATACAATCCAAAACCATCAGGCGTGAATCATCCTTCTCTGCGGCATTAAGGTATCATTCATGTCAGGTCCTTGTCTGCCTTTCTCTCTGATAAAGTTGCCCCTCCATCTCCAGCTCTCTGCTCCTTTTACAAACATCAGAAACAGGGGCATTTTTATACTCCATATTTGTTTGGGCTCCTTCTGAGTCCTGAGGGAATTTTCTGAGATCATGCTTTCCCTGTGAATCTATTGAAATCGATTTTCCTTCTTCCTACATGTGAGGTGAACCGTGATCTCTTGGCCTAGGTGGCTTTGTTCCTGGCCAAAATAAAAGAGGAAATTTGATCAGGAAAAATCATTTGGGCTGGTTTTCAAGAACCTGGTGAAAACTTTCAGAATTTGCATGTTCTCAGATGGAGTCACACACAGACTAAGAAGAAAAAGGAGGAGGGAGAGAATGAGGAGGAGGAGGAGCGATAAAAAGAAGAAAAGAAACCAAAAAAAAAAAAAAAAGAAACACTTTTATATCAGGAAATGTTGACATTTTTAAAACAACATATTTTTTCCTGCCTGTGAACCTTAAGCTATGCTTCCAAATCAAGACCTAGAAAAGTCAGCCCAGGGTCACGTTTTCATAGTATCTCCTCGTCAATAATACATTAAAGTAATTGTAAATCCTCTGTCTGAAATATGGGAAGGAAAGACAAAAAATGTTCATCCAGGTGACTTGGATAAGATCAGGAACCAAATACCACAATGTCTTTACAAGTCCCTTTCCATGGTATTACTAAGAAAAGTGGCTTTCACTGCCAAAGCAAAGAACTGAAGTAGTTTGCTGCATAATTTAGATTCACTTGGCCTAAATTCGTCAAGGAATTGAGAATTTGGGGGCGTTGGAGGCAGTAGACTTTCTTTGCCCGGGGAATAGTCTCACTTTTCACCTTCATTTGTCACTAGATATCAAATTCCTCTAAAAGCTCAAGTAAGCAGGCATACGAGTAGCTTACTGATATTTCTGTATTATTATTGCTCTGCAAAATTAACATTTATTGAAGATTAACTATGTGCTAGAAACTTCGCATGTGTCATCTCATTTCATTCTCATGAAACATCCTCAGGAAAAAAAAAAATATATCTCAACCCTGATTTTCAGTTAAGGAAACTGGTATTCCAAGAGAGATTCAGTAAGCTACCCAAGATGACAGAGCCAGTAGGTGGAAAAGAAAGGATGTGAATTCACCTCTATCTCACACACACACACATACACACACTCACACACACAGCATTTTGTTTGGATTCATCAAAAAGGGAGCACATAAAAAACTGCTGGGAAATCTATGTGTGATAAAATATAGTGAGTTTGCTTTTACAATAGTTACTGGGAGGAATTTATATTTGTAAAGTGAGTTGTCATGAAATCAGGTGATGAATTTGATCTATACATTCATGAAAGAGATTTCCTATTCATTCTGTTTTATACACTTAGGAAACGAGTTTAGTCACGTCATCAAGACCATCCTGGCTAACACGGTGAAACCCCGTCTCTACTAAAACTATAAAAAATTAGCTGGGCGTAGTGGCAAGCATCTGTAATCCTAGTTACTCAGGAGGCTGAGGCAGCAGAATCCCTTGAACCCGTGAGGCGGAGGTTGCAGTGAGATGAGATCGTGCCACTGCACTCCAGCCTGGGTGACAAAGCAAGACTCTGTCTCAAAAAAAAAAAAAAAAAGGAAATAAGTTTAGGTGACTTGGCTTAGAGAGTCATTAGTTAAATGAGAACTATGACAAAAGGCACCTGAGTTTTTGGCTCTCTGGCCTTGTTTAAAGCATGTTATGGGTTATCATCATAAAAGACAACCCTCACCCGATCATGGATATGTGGATTTGGATATTGTAGATTGTGGTTTTGGTGACTATTTTGTTGACTGATTGGTAAATTTAGCTTAAGATAGAGGAAGAGAGCTTCCTCAATGCAGTGTAGTAGTTAAGAGAACAAACCTTAGGATCAAACAGACTAAATATGAATTCACATTCTACCTCCACATGGTTGTGTGCCCAGAATAAGTTATTTAATATCTAGAACACCCATTTTCTCATTTGAAATGCAGGAATGAGAAAAGTATCCACCTCATTGGTTTACTGCAGAGGTGAGTTAACTCATGTAAATGTAATACACATCATGTATTTTGTTCACAAAACCTAACATATTTTAGGTTTACATATTTACATAACTCATGTAAATGTAATACACATCATGTATTTTGTTCACAAAACCTAACATATTTTAGTTATCATTAGAGGTACACTCAGACAAAAGAAATATCAGTCTTTTAAAAAATGTACAGTGAGCATACCTTCTTAAAACTAAGTGTGAGTATTAAAATTATTTTTCCAGAAAAAAGTAATCTTTCAGGTATACTATCGCTGGTGTGTAGGCAAAATTAGAGTTGAGGCTGAGGTTACTTTTCATATTCATCATTTCCCTTTCAGAAAATTCAATGCATAAGCCACCAAAACAAAACACCAATCATCCTGTATTAGATAAAATTGAAGATGGAGAAATGTTCTCCTCCTTCTCATAAACAATCATGTCACAAAGATATTTAAATCTGACATACACTAGTCAGCAATTTTCCCGTTTCCACTGTGGCTCTATTAAATACCTGGTCACCATCCTATGTCTAAAAATATTATATAATCACAGATGAATCTCATACAGCTCCCTACCAAGAATAGATAACAATGACCTTAAGTATTCCTTCTATAATTTACTTTGGCATAATTAATAATAACTTTATTAGACATTAGTTATTGGACAAGCTTACAGAGAATATAATATACTTACATAAATTCTAGAAACAAAAATTATTAAATGAAGGAAGAAAGGAATAAATGAGTAAATAAATAAATAATGTAAGAAGTGCAGAATTCTCACCTATCCAAAAATGTGTTTTCAGGGACAAAACAAAGAACATTAGCGCCACCTCGAGGCAGAAGTCTATTTGAAAGGTAAGACAGTTCTCTTAGGAGAACGTGATTAGCACTAAAAGGAGTAGCAGAGATGGTCGTTAGGACCCTGTGTGGCCACAAATGGTAGCAAATAGGTGGTGACTGAGCACTTGAAATTTGAATAGTCCAAATTGAGATGTACTGTGAGTGTAAAATACACATCAGATTTTGAAGGTGGAAAAAAGAATGTAAAACATCTCATTCCTAATTTTTATATTGATGACATGATAAAATAATGTTTGATTATATAATGTAAAGTACAATATTATTATAATTATTATTAATTTTACCTAGTTATTTTTATCTTTTTAATGTGGCTGCCAGAAATTTAAAATTAAATCTGGGCCGGGAGCGGTGTCTCAAGCCTGTAATCCCAGCACTTTGGGAGGCCGAGACGGGTGGATCACGAGATCAGGAGATCGAGACTATCCTGGCTAACACAGTGAAACCCCGTCTCTACTAAAAAAAAACACAAAAAAATTAGCCGGCGGATCCTGGTGGCGGGCCGCCTGTGTTCCCAGCTATTGGGAGGCCTGAGCAGGGGAATGGCGTGAACTGGGAGCGCGGAGCTTGCAGTGAGCTGAGATCCGGCCACGCACTCCAGCCTGGGCGACAGAGTGTTGGGGGGACTCCGTCTCAACTAACAACAAAAAAAGAAAAAAAAAAAAAAAAAATTAAATCTGTAGCTCACGTTATCTTTCTGTTGGACAATACTGATCTCATCCTTACTGCTCAGAATGTGGGCCAGGGACCATCAGCATGGTTATTTATTACCTGGGAGCTTGTTAGAAATGCAGAATCCCTGGCCTTATCCCCAGCCTTCTGAATCAGAATTTGCATTTCAGCAAAATCCCCAGGTGGCTGGTATGTATATTAAGTTTGAAACTTGCTAATGTAATCCAATCCCCTTGTTTTACAAATGCACAAACTAAGACCCATGGTGGCGGCATGGCTTGTTCATGGTCATGTACCTGGTGACCCTGAAACCCCGGTGATTGAAACTACTAAATATCCACTTCATAATACATCCTCCTGAGAACCCACCTATTGCTTGGAGTAAAAATAAAGTAAGACTACTGCTTCACTGGCAAACAAAACACATTATTGTAAGTATACAAGAAAATGTGATGTCCTTAGGGATCCTTGTAACAGAATTGTAGGGTATTCAGTATTTATGTAAGTCGGTGACTACACTTAGAAAGCCTCTGCTGTGTAAGCTATTACTACAAATAACATACTTTGGCCATGAAAAAAGGCCAGAGTGCAGAATCAATAATGTGTATCCCAATCATTGAGTCAGTAAAATCGATTTAAAGAAGACTGATTCCTTTATGCTAAATAAGAAGGAATTATAGTTTTGTAACTGAGTTCCTTGTGGGAAGGTCTTATTCATTCTTCCAATGTCCAGCTTCCCACCATATATTTAGCACCTAGAAGATATTGAATAACTATTTGTTGAATGAAAACATTCATTTCTGTTTATTGGGTCTATACCTCAGGAAAGATCCCCTTCTTTACATTGTCTGGTAACAATGTAAAGAAACTAAGGAAAACACTTAAGTAGGAACCACAGCTAAAATTAGTAGTGATTTTATGCCAAAATCTCTTTGTAACTAAGCACATTGTTAAGAGAAAATTCAAATAGATGTTAGCATTGGTTGTGAAAATAAAATCCATTGCATAGAAAGGTGAGGTTCCAATTAAAATAATATTGGCAGGTGACTCCAAGGAGCAAAAGTGGTTAAAATATTTTCACTCATCTTTGTAAAGATTGTTATAAGACAGATTAATCAAGCCTAATCAATTCCCAGTGTGCTGTGCATATGAACCAAATGTTCCTCTCATAAGACAGCATTTTTTTGAATACCAAATGGAAAATGTAGATTTAACTTAGGAAATGAAGTTTTGTGTTATATAAATTGAATATACTAAGTAGAATAGGAAGCACCTTAATGAAATGATTTTTTTTTATGATGTAAGTCATATAGGAAGGAAAGTTTAACTCCCACTCTCTTCCTTTCAATTGTCCCATTTCCTCACGTTTTATCCATTACTCATGTCATGTTTTGTTATTAACCTAAATAAAATAATGGGACATCAATCCTACTTGTTATACAAAATAACAAACAGATTACTGTCACATATAATTATTGAAATGGTAATAATAATGATAATAATAATAATAAATAGTAAACCAAAATATTAATTTATATATCATTAATTTGGCAATACCTTATAGCATTTCCTCTGTCTTGAATGTATATTGAATAATTCATTCATTCAATAATATTTATTGAGAGCTTATATGCCAGGCACTGATATAGGCACTAGAAATACATACAGCAGGGAATAAAATAGTCTTCCCCTCCTGGAGTCTGTACATAAATGATGAAATGCACAGTATATCAGAATGTTGTTAAGTGATATGGAGAACAGTAAGCAGGAAATGCCAAGGAGGCAGAGGAGCTGTTTTACTGGGATTGGGCTTGCTTAAGGGGAATTTTGAGTAGGGACTTGAAAGAAGCAAGGGAGGAGGTCATGCAGATATATGGCGGTGAGTTGCTAATAGAAGAGAAGGACAGGGGCCCAAGGAAGGAGCATGCTTAGCAGGTTGAGGAACAACATAGAGGGAGGAGTGGAGTGGACTCCAAGCCGGAGAGGTAGCAGGGCCCAGATCAGTCAGGCCCTTGCAGCCACTGTAAAGACTTTGGATTTTCCTCTAAGTGAGAGAGAAAGCCACTAACTAGAGGGTTTAACAGAGATGAACATGATCTACTAATAACATCTTTGGAAGGAATCACTTAACTGCTGTGTTGGAAAAAAATCTTAGGGCTCTCAGCAGAAGAGGGAGGTGAGTTAGAAGATTGTTATAATAATCCAGGCAGGAGAAGATGATGACTTGGATCAGGATGGTGGTAGTGAAGATAATGAAATGATATCAAATATTTTGAAGTTTAAACGGGCAGGATTTGAAGATGGTTTGGATGTGGTATATAAGAAGACAAGAGAAAATGTCAAGCTTTTTGAGCAATTTGAAGAATGGAGGTACCAGTTCCCAGGAAAACAGACATGAGTAGATTTAGGTGAGGGGAGGCAGGAGAATGATCAGAGATTGCTTTTGGAGATCAGTTTAAAATGCCTTTTACTTATTCTTTTTTATAATTGAATACAGAAGATCAGGATTCAAGAGAGAAGTTGAGGCTGGAGTCCTTGGTGTTATTCCAGTCCTGGGACTGGATAGGATCACCAAAGGAGTGTAGATGGAACCAAGAAGGTTTTTCACACCTGAGTCCTGGAATATCCAATACCTAAAGGAGTTGGCTATTGTTTAACTGTTCAGATGCTTAGTGTTGATGTTCTTCAACCAAAATGCCAGATCCTTGAGGCTACAGCCCATGCCTTTGTTGTATTCACTAGGCATTTTGCCTGTAGTAGTTACTAAGTAAATATTTAGTGAATGAGTGAATAAATGGGTGCACCATGCAATGTTTGAAGGGGTTACCAAGATTAAGGAAGAAAAAGTATGGGAAGTCAGACATGGTGGCTCACGCCTATAACCACAGCACTTTGGGAGGCAAAGACAGGAGGATCATTTGCATTTAGGAGTTCGAGACCAGCCTGGCCAACATAAGGAGACCCTGTCTCTACAAAAAATAAAACATTAACTGGGCATGATGGTGCACACCTGTAGTCCTGTCTACTCAGGAGGCTGAGATGGGAGGATTGCTTGAGCATGGGAGGTTGAGGCTGTAATGAGCCATGATTGCCTCACTGCACTTCATCCTAGGTAACAGAGTGAGACCCTGTCAAAAGAAAAGAAAAGAGAAAGAGAGAGAAAGAAAGATGAAAGAAAGAAAAAGAAGGAGGGAAGGAAGGAAGGAAGGAAGGAAGGAAGGAAGGAAGGAAGGAAGGAAGGAAGGAAGGAAGGACGACAAAACAAGGAAAAAGTGTGGGAGACTGGTCTTTGTTCAGTCCCCATCACTTACTTCTCCATCTGTTTAATGAATGAATTTGAGAAAGGAAACTGAAATCATAAGGCTCAGTAGATTCTGGGCTGTCGCTTTTCCAGGAGAAGCTGGAGTTCTAGTGAGATAGCCATTTCTGGGCCAGAAGAGGGACAGGGGAGTGATAAATTATCCTGTCTCAGACATCAATGTGTTGTTATGTGGTCTTTCGTGGCTGGCTTCTTTCACTTAGCACGTTTTCGAGGGTCATCCATGTTGGAGCATATATCCATCCTTCCTTCCTTCTTATGGCCAAGAACTATTCTATTGTATGGAATACCACATTTTGTTTATTTATTCGTCAGCTGATAGGCATTTAGATTGTTTCCACCTTTAGCTATGATGAATAATGCTGCTATAAACATTCAGGCACAAGTTCTTGTGTAGATGTATGTTTTTAATTCTTTGAGAAGTGAAACTAGGAGTGGAATTGCTAGATCAAATAGTATCTCTGTGTTTAACTTTTTGGGGAACTTTCTGACTGATTTCCAAGGTGGACGCACCATTTTTCATTCCCACAAATAATGTATGAAGTTTTGAGTTTCCCCAAATCCTGGCCAACTCTTATTATTATAGTCATGCTAGTAGGTATAAAGTGGTCTTTCATTGAGATTCCGCTTGTTGCATTTCCCTGGTGGATACCAATGTTGAGGATCTTTTTAATTTAATTTACTTTGAGACAGAGTCTCACTCTGTCACCCAGGCTGGAGTTCAATGGCGCTATCTTGGCTCACTACAACCTCCAATTCCCGGGTTCAAGTGACTCTTATGCCTCGGCCTCCCAAGTAGCTGGGATTACAGGCATCCGTGCCTACACCAGGCTAATTTTTGTGTTTTTAGTAGAGACGGGGTTTCACCATGTTGCCTAGGCTGGTCTCCAACTCCTGAGCTCAAGCCTGCCTCGACCTCCCAAAGTGCTAGGATTATAGGCATGAGCCAGTGTCCGGCCCATTGAGAATCTTTTGATGTGCTTCTTGGCCATTTCTATATTTTTCTGTATTCCTTCCCTCACCACAGCACACACAGACTGGTTTGGATCCTATTTCTATTACAATGGACCTTACATTTTTAACATAAACTTGAGGTTTTAAGTCAAACATGATATTAATAGGTCTTATTCTTCTCCCAAACACAGAGATCTTAAAAGAATTTATCACTTTATCCCATCTTGATTATCTAGTATTTTATTCCAACTTTATTTTTCACACTTTAAAAGTTTTATCATTTTTTAAGTCAGTATTTACTTAGTAACTTAACTAAATACTCATTTGCCAATTATATTGTTTACCATTGCTCACTACACTTCACTCTTTTCTTTTGGGTTCAATTTCCTTCTTCCTGAAGGACAAGCAACAGGATTTTATCCATCAAGACCCTATAAGTGATAAATTGTGTTTATTCTATCAATTTAAAAAAACTATGTCATCATTCTTGAATGATAGTTTCTTTTGTATAGATTCTAATTGACACTTTGCTTTAGTATTTTGAAACATTATTTCATTTATTTCTGGCCCCTGATATTGCTGTTGTAAGTCTGACTACTGCTCCTCTAAGTAATTTGCCCTTTTTCTCTGGGTGCATTTAAGATTTTTTGTGTGCTTTGTTTCTAATATTCATTTTTACTTCTGCATCTAGATACCTATATTTACATATTCTGCTCATTTCATTGTGTGTCTTAAACGTGAAGATTCTTTTTTTTTTTTTTTTG
>NW_016806198.1:3197739-3276385 GCF_001698545.2 Rhinopithecus bieti
GGAAGGAAGGAAGGAAGGAAGGAAGGAAGGAAGGACGACAAAACAAGGAAAAGTGTGGGAGACTGGTCTTTGTTCAGTCCCCATCACTTACTTCTCCATCTGTTTAATGAATGAATTTGAGAAAGGAAACTGAAATCATAAGGCTCAGTAGATTCTGGGCTGTCGCTTTTCCAGGAGAAGCTGGAGTTCTAGTGAGATAGCCATTTCTGGGCCAGAAGAGGGACAGGGGAGTGATAAATTATCCTGTCTCAGACATCAATGTGTTGTTATGTGGTCTTTCGTGGCTGGCTTCTTTCACTTAGCACGTTTTCGAGGGTCATCCATGTTGGAGCATATATCCATCCTTCCTTCCTTCTTATGGCCAAGAACTATTCTATTGTATGGAATACCACATTTTGTTTATTTATTCGTCAGCTGATAGGCATTTAGATTGTTTCCACCTTTAGCTATGATGAATAATGCTGCTATAAACATTCAGGCACAAGTTCTTGTGTAGATGTATGTTTTAATTCTTTGAGAAGTGAAACTAGGAGTGGAATTGCTAGATCAAATAGTATCTCTGTGTTTAACTTTTGGGGAACTTTCTGACTGATTTCCAAGGTGGACGCACCATTTTCATTCCCACAAATAATGTATGAAGTTTTGAGTTTCCCCAAATCCTGGCCAACTCTTATTATTATAGTCATGCTAGTAGGTATAAAGTGGTCTTTCATTGAGATTCCGCTTGTTGCATTTCCCTGGTGGATACCAATGTTGAGGATCTTTTAATTTAATTTACTTTGAGACAGAGTCTCACTCTGTCACCCAGGCTGGAGTTCAATGGCGCTATCTTGGCTCACTACAACCTCCAATTCCCGGGTTCAAGTGACTCTTATGCCTCGGCCTCCCAAGTAGCTGGGATTACAGGCATCCGTGCCTACACCAGGCTAATTTTGTGTTTTAGTAGAGACGGGGTTTCACCATGTTGCCTAGGCTGGTCTCCAACTCCTGAGCTCAAGCCTGCCTCGACCTCCCAAAGTGCTAGGATTATAGGCATGAGCCAGTGTCCGGCCCATTGAGAATCTTTTGATGTGCTTCTTGGCCATTTCTATATTTTCTGTATTCCTTCCCTCACCACAGCACACACAGACTGGTTTGGATCCTATTTCTATTACAATGGACCTTACATTTTAACATAAACTTGAGGTTTTAAGTCAAACATGATATTAATAGGTCTTATTCTTCTCCCAAACACAGAGATCTTAAAAGAATTTATCACTTTATCCCATCTTAATGATTATCTAGTATTTTATTCCAGCTTTATTTTTCACACTTTAAAAGTTTTATCATTTTTTAAGTCAGTATTTACTTAGTAACTTAACTAAATACTCATTTGCCAATTATATTGTTTACCATTGCTCACTACACTTCACTCTTTTCTTTTGGGTTCAATTTCCTTCTTCCTGAAGGACAAGCAACAGGATTTTATCCATCAAGACCCTATAAGTGATAAATTGTGTTTATTCTATCAATTTAAAAAAACTATGTCATCATTCTTGAATGATAGTTTCTTTTGTATAGATTCTAATTGACACTTTGCTTTAGTATTTTGAAACATTATTTCATTTATTTCTGGCCCCTGATATTGCTGTTGTAAGTCTGACTACTGCTCCTCTAAGTAATTTGCCCTTTTCTCTGGGTGCATTTAAGATTTTTTGTGTGCTTTGTTTCTAATATTCATTTTACTTCTGCATCTAGATACCTATATTTACATATTCTGCTCATTTCATTGTGTGTCTTAAACGTGAAGATTCTTTTTTTTTTTTTTTTGAGACAGGGTCTCAACTCTGTTACTCAGGCTAGAGTGCAGTGGCACAATCAGAGCTAACTGCAGCCTCATCCTCCCAGGCTCAAGAGATCCTCCTGCCTCCTGCCTTAGCCTCCTAAGTAGCTGGGACTACAGGCACATGCCACCACATCCAGCTAATGTTTTTTATCTTTAGTAGAGATGAGGCCTCACTGTGTTGCTCAGGCTGGTCTTGAACTCTTGAACTCAAGCAATTCTCCCACCTTGGCCTCCCAGTGCTGGAATTACAGGCACAAGCCACCATGTCCAGCCAAGATTCACTTTTTTTTTTTTTTTTTTTTTTTGAGACAGAGTCTAGTTCTATCACCCAGGCTGGAGTGCAGTGGCGTGATTCTGGTTCACTGCAACCTCCACCTCCCCGGTTCAAGGAATTCTCCTGCCTCAGCCTCCCGAATAGCTGGGATTACAGTTACCCATCACCACGCCCAGCTAATTTTTGTATTTTTAGTAGAGACAGGGTTTCACTGTATTGCCCAGGCTGGTCCCGAACTCCTGACCACGTGATCTGCCCGCCTTGGCCTCCCAAAATGCTGGGATTACAGGCATGAGCCACCACACCTGGCCGAGATTCACATTTTTAATTAATTTGGAAATTCTCAAACATTACCCTTTCAAACTTTACCTTTTCTTCATTTTTTTTCTTCTTCTGGCATCATACTGTTTGGCTCTCTCCCTTTTCTCCTCCATGTTTCTTATCTTCTTTCATTTTCCATCTCTGTTAATCTGTGCTGCTTTCTGGGTATCTACCAGAAGATTTAGCTTCTAGATCACTAGTTCTCTAGGTATCCCTAATTAGCTATTCAATCACCACTCACCTTTTACTTTCTAATTTTGTTATTTTTTTTTCAGACAGGTTCTTACTTTGTTGCCCAGGCTGGAGTGCACTGGCATGATCATAACTCACCAAAGGAACTTCTGGGCTCAAGCAATCCTCCCTTCTCAGGTTCCCAAGTAGGGGATTATAAGCACGCACCACTGCAATCAGCTAATTTTTAAATTTCTTGTACAGATAAGGTCTTGCCATCTTGCCTAGGCTGGTCCCAAACTGCTGGCCTCAAGTGATCCTCCCATCTTGCTCTCCCAACATGTGGGAATTATAAGCATGAACCTCAGCACCCGGCCCACCTATTTCTTTTTTAGAAGTTCTATTTGAGACCAGGCACGGTGGCTCACACCTATAATCCCAGTACTTTGGGAGGCCAAGGACGGGAAGATCACTTGAGGTCAGGAGTTTGAGACCAGCCTGGCCAACATGGTGAAACCCTGTCTCTACTAAAAGTACAAAATTAGCTGGGTGTGGTGGTGGGCACCCATAATCCCATCTACTCAGGAGGCTGAGGCAGGAGAATTGCTTGAACCTGGGAGGTGAAGACTGTTGTGAGTCAAGATCACACCATGACACTTCAGTCTGGGTGGCAGAGCAAGACTCCGTCTCAAAAACAACAACTAAAAAAGAAGTTATATATGGATCTATAAAACTTGCCTGGTCTTTTCTTAATAGTGCATTCTTTGCTAGGGTTTTAAATTCTTCTAGTGTGCCTTTGATCATTTTGAACATATTTATTTTCTATTCTTTCCCATTGTCATTCAGTTATCTCAGTTTCTTAGTGTTCTGTATTCTTGATTTTTATCACTCATAGCAGATCAGTTCCCCACAGTTTCTGTGCCTTTTTAGGAACTCATCTTTAATGTGAGTTTTTTTTGTTTTTCTCTCTGACCACCTTTCCAAGTGGTTTGGTATTTGTGCTAGAGAGAACTATCAAAAGCTTAGACTGACATTCATGTTACCTTCTCACCTGAGAAAGATGACTAATGACAGAATCAGTAACCAGGAAATCAGATCTGAGGTAAACAACTAGAGAGCAGATAGGCTGATACTTTTCCCCTTCTCAAAGTCCAAGCTGCTACAGACAAACCATTTTTTAAATCTACCTCTGCCAGTGAGTAGAGTTTTTTTTTACTCATATTTGTACATTTTTTAAATCAGAAGGCTCCAGATAAATCTTATAAACTATGTATTATTGGTTTAAGATATAGATGATAGCAGCAGGCTATCACTCCTGCCATAAGAAAGAAATAGAAAAAAAAACCATGCTGGATGCAGTGGCTCACGCGTGTAATCCCAGCACTTTGGAAGGCCAAGGGGGGCAGATCACGAGGTCAGGAGTTTGAGACCAGCCTGGCCAATATGGTGAAACCCCGTCTCTACTAAAAATACAAACATTAGCCAGGTGTGGTGGCAGGTGCCTGTAGTCCCAGCTACTCAGGAGGCTGAGGCAGAAGAATCACTTGAACCTGGGAGGCGGAGATTGCAGTGAGCCAAGACTGTGCCACTGCACTCCAACCTGGGCAACAGAGCAAGACCCCATCTCAAAAAAAAAAAGAAAAGAAAAGAAATAGAGAAAACATAAGCAAAATAAAACCATATTTTAAGACACTGAAAACTACAAAACAAAATCTAGAGAAATTAAATTCCAGAGAGGGAGAAGTCCTTTCTAGGAAATTGGCAGTCACTTCTATTCTGTTGCTCTATGTGCAACAAGAGTAAGAGTAAAGGGTGGAGTCTCTCTGAGGGAAAACACTGACTTCAATCTCTATGGTCCTTTTATGCATAATGTCTGACATATAATGAAAAAGTATGAAATGTGAGGCACAAAAAATTGTGATCTATAATCAAAGGAAAAATAGACACTAGAAGCAGATACACAGATAACTCAAATAAATAGACAGATGCAATATCTTTAATGCTTATGCACCTCATAACATAGTTTCAAAATACACAAAGCAAATTGACAGAAATAAAAGGAAAGACAGACAAATCCATAATCATTGCATATATTAATATATCTCCCTTAGGAAATGGTAGACCAAGCAGACAAGAATATCAGTAAGGATAAAACCGTCCCTATGAACTTTATAAAATAAATCAGGAAAGAAAGGAGGGGTGGGAACAAAAATAAACCAAGCTTGCAACACATTTAGCATTTAATCATTAGATCAGCTTCCTCTCTGACCCACTTCCTCACAGTTGTTTGCCTATTGTCTTCGAATTATGTAGGCCCTAGATTATAGTTCTCTTTAACTGCTCTATAAACAAAACTTATTAAACATTATGCAACATTAAGTTTTCCTTTTGAGATATACTTTCAGGTCCTGCACACCAGTGAAACTACTGAAGTCAGCTGGTCTGAAGAACCCCACAAGGAGCTGACTCTCCAAAGAATGCAGTGTCTACATCCTGATGATTTCATCCCCCTTACCCCAACCAATTGATACCAATTTTACAGTCCCTTCCCCTTCATTATCCCCTTAAAATCTCCAGCCCAGGCCGGGCTCGGTGGCTTACGCTTGTAATCCCAGCACTTTGGGAGGCTGAGGCAGGCAGATCACGAGGTCAGAAGACAAAGACAATCCTGGCTAACACGGTGAAATCCTGTCTCCACTAAAAAATACAAAAAAATTAGCTGGGCATGGTGGCAGGCGCCTGCAGTCCCAGCTACTCGGAAGGCTGAGGCAGGAGAATGGCGTGAACCTGGGAGGCCGAGCTTGCAGTGAGCCGAGATCGCCTCACTGCACTCCAGCCTGGGCAGCAGAGTGACACTGTGTCTCAAAAAAAAAAAAAAAAAAAAAATCTCACACCAAGAACTCCTTGGGGAGATAAATTTGAGGGCCTCCTCTTATCTCATTACTTAGTACCCTGTGATCATTAAACTCTCTGCTGCAAACCCTGATGTCTCAGTGTATTCGTATGTTACTATGCAGTAGGTATATAAACCTGTTGATCTTTTAATAGGATATAAAATATTTGAGTACTACTAACCAACTTGATTCCATTGAAATGTACAAAATACTATACTCAAATATTATAGAACACATTTTCTTTTCAATTATACATAAATATTTACAAAATACACCACATTCTGGAACATAAAGCAAGTCTCCATACATTTTGAAGGATTGAAATCATACAAAAATATGTATTGATCACAGTGTAATTGAACTAGAAATCAGTAACAGAAAGATAACTAAAGAATTCAAAAATGGTGGAAATTGAGAGAGGAAGTCACAATGAAAATTGTAAATTTTATTTAACTAAACAATAATAAAAATTTTTTGGTGGGGCGTGGTGGCTCACGCCTGTAATCCTGGCACTTTGGGAGGCCAAGGCGGGCAGATCATGAGGCCAGGAGATCGAGACCATCCCAGCTAACACAGTGAAACCCCGTCTGTACTAAAAATACAAAAAAAAAATTAGCCAGGTGTGGTGGCGGGCCCCTGTAGTCCCAGCTACTTGGGAAGCTGAGGTAGGAGAATGGCATGAACCTGGAAGGTGGACCTTGCAGTGTGCCAAGATCATGCCACTGCACTTTAGCTTGGGCGACAGAGCAAGACTCCATCTCAAAATAATAATAACAATAAATTTTCTATAAAAATTTGTGAGATGCAGTTAAATCAATGCCTAAAGGGAAAACAATAGTTAAAATGCTCATTAGAAAAAAATATATTTTATTTCAGTGATCTAAGCTTCCATCTCAAGAAGCTAGAGACCTTGTAAAGTAGCTCACGTCTGTAATCCTAGCACTTAGGAAGGCCAAGACAGGAGGATTACTTGAGGCCAGGAGTTCAAGACCAACCTGGGCAACAAAGGGAGACCTTGTCTATCAAATAAAATTTTTTTTTAATTAGCTGGGCCTGATAGCACATAAAACCTGTAGTCCCAGCCACTCAGGAGGCTGAAGGTGGGAGAATCACTTGAGCCTGGGAGGTGGAGTTTACAGTGATCCGTGATCATACCACTGCACTCCAACTTGTATGACAGAGCGAGCTCCTGTCTCAAAAAAAAACAAGCCAGAAAAAAGTGGAAGATTACACTCAAGAAATTAGAAAGAAGGGAATACAAATCGGAGCAAAAAAAATTTCAACAAAATCAAAGACAAATATAAATAGGGGAAAAAAAATCAGCAAATCCAACAGTTTGTTCTCAGAAAAGATTAATAAAATTTTATAAAACTCTAGCAAGACTGGTAAAGAAAGAAAATACAAATTACCAATGTTAGAGAAGAAAAATGAGACATAACTATAGATCTCCACTGACATTTAAAAGGATACAAGATTATTCTGTATAACTAGATATTAACAACTTAGAAAAAATGGATAAAATTCTTGAAAACACAACTTTCCTAACCTGATACAAAACAAAAGTGAATAATCCTATATCTGTTTTTTAAAATTGAATCCACAATTTAAAACCTTCCTACAAAAACATCTTCAGACTCAGGTGGCTTTACTGGTAAATTCTACTAGCATTTAATGAAAAATTAAGCTATTCATATATAAACTCTTTCAAAGACAAGAACAAGAAGGAACAATTCCCAGCTTGTTTTATGAACTCGTATGACTCTGATACCAAAACCTGACAAGGACATCGTAAGAAAATAAATCTTCAAACCAATATTCCTCATAAACAAAGACACAAATAATCCTCATCAAAATATTAACAAGTCAAACCCAATAATATATTAACAGGTATATTAAACAATGACCAAGTGGAGTTTATCCCAAGAATGCAAGGTTGGTATAATTTTTGTAAATCAATGAAATTAATCACATTAAGAGAATGAAAGGAAAAACATGTGGTTATCTCAACAAACACATAAAAGTATATAATAAAATTCAGCATCTTTTGTGATTTAAAAAAACTCTTAACAAACTTGAAATAAAAAATAACTTCTTCAACCTAATAAACGGTTATCTGTGAAAAACCTGCAGCTAACATTATACTTAACAATGAAAGACTGAATGCTTTGCCCTTAAAATCAGGAACAATGCAAGAATATCTGCTCTCACTTCTATTTATCATTGTACTAGAAGTTTCACTCAGTACATAAGGCAATCAAAATAAATAAATGCCATTCAGATGGTAAAGGAAGACAGTTTTAGCCCTTATTCACAGATGACATGAATCTAAATATAGAAATCGTAAGGTAGTCACAACCTCTTAGAACCAATAACTAAATTCTGCTGGATCACAATCTACAAGGTCAATGTTTTAAAAGCAATTGTTTTCTACATACAACCTACAAAGAGTTGGAAATGACGTTATTAAATATCATTGTCATACACATCAAATACCTAGATGTGTAAGGGTTCTACACTGAAATTTTAAAAATATTGCTAGGAAAATAAAGAATAAAAAGACAGATCATGTTCACGTTTTAGAAGATTTAATATTGTCGAGATGATAATTGCTCCCATTTTGATCAAATTATTCAATGTAATTGAAATGAAAATCCCAGCAAGAATTTTGTGGGAACTGACAAGCTGAATCTCAAGTATATATGGAAAACAAAGGGTCTAAAATAGCCCAAGATAATGTCGGAAAAAAACCATGCTGAAGGATTTACATTATCATATTTCAAGACTTGATATCAAGCCATACTAATTAAGAGAGTGTGACATTAGTGTTAGGATACATAGATATATGGAATAAAAATGAATCCATAAATAGACCAACACATATTGGTTACTTGATTTATGATGAAGATCCATGCAATTCTGTAGGGAGACAGTCTTTTCAATAGAAGGTACTGAAGCAATTGAGTATCAACAGAGAAAAAACATACATATTTTTGGCCGTCATCTAATACCATATACAAAATTTAATTGAGATAATTCATAGATCATAGATTTCAATGTAAAAGATAAAAGAACAAAACTTCTAGAAGGACAGGCATGGTGGTTCAAGCCTATAATCCCAGCACTTTGGGAGGCCAAGGAGGGAGGATCATCTGCTCCCAAGAGTTCAACACCAGCCTGAGCAACATAGTGAGACTCCATCTCTATAAAAAATTTTAAATTTATCTGGGCATGGTGGCTTAGATCTTTAGTCCCATCTACTCAGGAGGTAAGGCAGAAAGATCACTTAAGCCCAGGAGCTCAAAGCTGCATTGAGCTATGATAGCACCACTGCACTCCAGCCTGGGTGACAGAGCAAAACTATGTCTAAAAAAAAAGAAACAAACAAAAAACTTTTAGAAGAAAACGTAGAAGACTATCTTCACCATCTTAGGATAAGAAAAGATTTCTTAAATATGAATCAAAAGCACTAACCATAAAAAAAGATTGTTAAATTGGACATCATCAAATTTAAAGTGCCTAGATATCAAAAGATGCCACTAGGAAAGCAAAAGGCAACAAATGATTTTATCCAAAATATATAAAGAACTCCTACAGACCAATAAGAGACAAAACAATTTCAAAATGGGCAAAATCAGACCCTCTATAAGAAGATAGCCAAATAACCAATAAGTATATGAAAAGGTGCTAACTTTATTATTCATCAAGGAAATGCAAATGAAACTAAAATGAGATACCTTTACAAACTCACTAGAATGGTTACAATTTTTAAAGATTAATAATTTATCCAGTTGGCCAGGATATGGAGCAAGTGAAACTATTGGTAGACATAGAAAATGGTACAATGGCCTTGGAAAACTGCTTTGCAGTTTCTACTAAAGCTAAACATATGCTTGCTCTATAACCAGAAACTTGTCTTAAAAATGCATACCAAATGGCTGGGCGCGGTGGCTCAAGCCTGTAATCCCAGCACTTTGGGAGGCCGAGACGGGCAGATCACGAGGTCAGGAGATCGAGACCAACCTGGCTAACCCGGTGAAACCCCGTCTCTACTAAAAAATACAAAAACTAGACAGGCGAGGTGGCGGGCGCCTGTAGTCCCAGCTACTTGGGAGGCTGAGGCAGGAGAATGGCATGAACTCGGGAGGCGGAGCTTGCAGTGAGCTGAGATCCGGCCACTGCACTCCAGCCTGGGGACAGAAGGAGAACCTCTGTCTAAAAAAATGCATACCCAAAATAAATGAGTACTTATGTCCAAAATGATTACACAAGAATGTTCTTGGCTGGTTTATTCATAATAGATTTAAACCGGAAATGATACTAATGCCCAAAAGCAGGAGAAGGTATCAGTTGCAGTATATTCTTCACTGCAATAAAAAAAATGAACTACTGTTACATATAACATGAGTGAATTTCCCAGATATTATGTCGCATGAAAGAAGCCAAGCATAAAGAATATATACTGAATGATTCCATTTACATGAAGTTCAGGAAACAACTCTATGAGGATAGAAATCAGGATGGCAGTTACTGCTGGGGACAGGTATAACCTGGGAAGGATCACGAGTAACTTTTAGGTTTTATAAATGTTTGCTAGCTTAATCTGAGTGTTGGTTACATAAGTGTATGGGTGGATGAAAAACTCAATTAGTGCACTTGACATACTTTATTATGTCATGCCTCAATAAAAAAATTACTTAGCATTAACACTTGTAGTTTAATCAAACATAGACCTAAATGTGAAAGACAAAATAGTAAAACTTCTAGAAGAAAACACTGAGACTATCTTCATGATCTTGGGATAAGTGAAGAGTTTTAAATATGACTCAAAAATATTAACCATAAAAAATTACAAGAGATTGCAATAAAGAATATCAGAGAGTCTATTAGTCTATCACTTTAACACATTTATCTACAGTTTATCCTGTGATTTTTTGAGGGTCCCAGCCTTGTACAGAAAGAGAAGATCAGTTCCAATCCCCTCCATCACAAGGACTCAGGGCCTTCTCTCAGTCTTCATGAGAATGCTAAAACCCCAAGTCCTTAAGTCAACAACTCCCACAAACAGATCCCTAATTTTTTCTCCCTTCCCAATTCGGGTCATCAGCCTTACCTAATGTCTGATGCTAGGGAAAGGGAAATGTTCAGCAAGCATTCTTCCTTATCTTTGCCTAAACCTTTTTTTTTTTTTTTTTTAAGATGGAGTTTCGCTCTTGTTTCCCAGGCTGGAGAGTAGTGGCATGATCTCGGCTCACTGCAACCTCCACCTCCCAGATTCAAGCTATTCTCCTGCCTCACCCTGGAATACAGTAGCTGGGATTACAGGCACATGCCACCAAGCCAGGCTAATTTTTTTTATTTTTAGTAGAGACAGGGTTTCACCATGTTGGCCAGGCTCTCTCAAACTCCTGACCTCAGGTGATCCACCCACCTTGGCCTCCCAAAGTTCTGGAATTACAGGTGTGAGCCACCACGCCCGTCTTTGCCTAAATCTAAATATTTGAGCTTAAGCCTAAAAAGAAGTGACATCTTTATTCTCTAGCTTTTTTATGACACTTCTCTCCACCCCCACCCACTGGGTTCCTGTCCCATGATCTTCCAACTCAAATAGGAAATATTAACAGCTGCAGGGAAAACGTCAGTTAACCACATTGTACCGCATTTTATTCCATTACATTTGAGAAGCAAAACTGGTAATATTCAGTGTTTAACTAAAGTGGGAAAAGAAGTCCAGGCTTTTGGTACATATGCTTCTTCGTGTGATCTTTTTCGTAGTTTCTCCTGGCAGTCATCTATTCTCTCCTGACAGAATAACGAACCCCTGCCCATGACGGTGGAAAACAAATAGGAATGAATTCTACGACCACTGTGATAACTGAAAAATGTGGGAAAATAGTGAAGCAGCATTGTTGTCAGGGGTAAATACCTGAGGTTCCTTGTCTTACACCAAGGGAATCAAGGATGCTGACTCATAAGAAGTGAGTTTAAGACCAGAGGTTTAATAGGCGAAGGAAGAAAAGAGAACAGCTGTTTCTCCTGCAGAGTAGAGTATCGGGGGAACCCACCCCCAATAGTTAACATGGGTTCTTTTCTATTTCCCTAAGTGTCAGGTGGTTTGAGAAATAAAGGGAAAGAGTACAAAAGAGAGAAATTTTAAAGCTGGGTGTCCAGGGAAGACATCACATGCCAGCAGGTTCTGTGATGCTCCCTGAGCCATAAAACCAGCAAGCTTTTATTAGTGATTTTCAAAAGGGGAGGGAGTGTACGAATAGAGTGTGGGTCACAGAGCTCACATGCTTCACAAGGTAACAAAATATCACAAAGCAATTGGAGGCAGGACAAGATCACAGGACCACAGGATGGGGCGAAATTAAAATTGCTAATGAAGTTTCGGGCTTGCATTGTCATTGATAACATCTTATCAGGAGACAGGGTTTGAAAGCAGACAACCTGTCTGACCAAAATTTATTAGGCGGGAATTTCCTCGTCCTAATAAGCCTGGGAGTGCTACAGGAGACCAGGACTTATTTCATCCCTTTGGCTTTGACCATAAAAGACAAGTCGCCTCCATTCATAGACCTACCCTCAGGAGCACATTATCTTTCTCAGGAATGTTCCTTGCTGAGAAAAAGAATTCAGTAATAGTTCTCCTATTTGCTTTTGAAAGAAGAGAAATATGACTCTGTTCTGTCTGGCTCACTAGCAGTCAGAGTTTAGAGTTATCTCCCTTGTTCCCTGAACATTGCTGTTATCCTGTTCTTTTCTCAAGGTGCCCAGATTTCATACTGTTCAAACACACATACTCTACAAACAATTTGTGCAGTTAACGCAATCATCACAGGGTCCCGAGGCAATATACATCCTCCTCAGCTTACGAAGATGACAGGATTAACAGATTAAAGACAGGCATAGGAAATCACAAGGGTATTGATTGGGGAAGTGATAAGTGTCCATGAAATCTTCACAATTTATGTTCAGAGATTTTAGTAAACACAGGCATAAGAAATTATAAAAGTATTAATTTGGGGAACTAATAAATGTCCATGAAATCTTCATAGTTTACGTTCTTCTGCCGCGGCTTCAGCTGGTCCCTCCATTCGGGGTCCCTGACTTCCTGCAACAGTAGAGTAAGAGAGGCGCCCAAGTGGATCTTCTGGTTTTGTAAAGAAATGCACCAGGTTTTATAGACATGCTTAAGGAGGCGGTGTGTGATTTACATACGGCCCAAAGATTGGTTGGACCAGAAGTTCTATTTGCATAGCATGGGAAGAAGCTGGCTACACCACCCTAATCTTTCATTTTGTAGGTGGGGTCTCTACCTGGCCGGAGCCATGTTATTTGTTCCTTATTGTACACATGGTTGGCAAAGAAAAGGGAGGAGGCTCACGCCTGTAATCCCAGCACTTTGGGAGGCCAAGGCAGGTGAATCACAAGGTCAGGAGTTCGAGACCAGTCTGGCCAATATGGTGAAACCTCGTCTCTACTAAAAATACAAAAATTAGCCAGGTGTGGTGGCGGGTGCCTGTAATCCCAGCTACTTGGGAGGCTGAAGCAGCAGAACCACTTAAGTCCGGAAGGCGGTGGTTGTAGTGAATTGAGATCACACCACTGCACTCCAGCCTGGCGACAGAGTGAGAAAAGAAAAAAAAAAAAAAACCATAGCTAACTGCTGCCTCAAACTCCTGGGCTTGAGTCACCTACTAGCCTCCCCAGAGTGTTGGGATTACAGGCAAGAGCCACGGTGCCTGGCCTTCTATGGTATCTTTTGATGAAGAGAGGATTTTAATTTTGATGTTGCAGAATGTTTGGATATTTTCTTCTAGTTGCTTTTCATATCTTGAATAAGAACACCTTCCTTACCATGAAGTCATGAAAATAGTCTCCAAGGCCAGGTGTGGTGGCTCACGCCTGTAATCTCAGCACTTTGGGAGGCTGAGGCGGGCGGATCACCTGAGGCGAGGAGTTCGAGACCAGCCTGGCCAACATGGTGAAACCCCGTCTCTACCAAAGATACAAAACTTAGCGAGTTGTGGTGGCTAGCGCCTGTAATCCCAGCTACTTGGAAGGCTGAGGCAGGAGAATCTCTTGAACCTGGGAGGTGGAGTTTGCAATGAGCCGAGACTGCACTGCTGCACTCCAGCCTGGATGACAAGAGCAAAACTCCATCCCAGAAAAAAAAAAAAAAAAACAGAAAATTGTCTATTGTCTCCTATACTACCTTCTAAAACATTTCATTTTACCTGTCACATAGGTCTTTAGCCCACCTAGAATTATTTTGATAAATGGAGTAAGGAAGTTGTCTCATTTCTTTCTATCTCTATCATCTCTATCTCCATCTCTATCTCTCAGAGTTTGCTGATTTGTCCTAGCCTCATTTATTGTAAAGTTCATCTTTCCCCACTGACACATCATGTAACCTCAAACATACACCCAGTGTTGACACATGTGGGTGTCTTTTTCTGGACTCTCCATTATGTTCCATTGTCTATTTGTCTGTTCCTGTTTCCTTTACCACACTCACATAATTATGCATAGTAGCACTCTGTATTAGACTTGATGTCTCATAGAGTAAGGCTTCTAACATTTTTCTTCACCTTCAAGAGTGCTTTGGCCACCTTGAGCCCTTCTCATTTTCATATAAACTTTAGAATCAGCTTAAGTTCCACAAAAGATTGGGGTTTGATTGGGATTATATTTATTACAAAAATCAGTTTAGGGAGAATTGTCATCTTAACCATATGAAGTCTTCCAACTTGTAGGCTTAATATACCTCTTCTGTTAAACACATTTTCTTTAATATCAGTAACATTTTATTATTTTATTTGAAGAAGTCTTATGTAGAAAGTAAAAAGTTTCCTCTTCAAAGTTTTCCTTCTTGTTAAAGAATAAATCATAGGTGTTAGAAATAATAGTTTCTTTTAAAGACTTTCTCCAAACCTCCTTGCTTTGTGCTAATAACTCTTTGTTAAGCCCTATCCTATGTAACTGTTGGACGTGCTCACAGACACATTCCAGCTCACAGCCTATGCCCCTTCCTTATCTGGAAATGTTATTGCTTCCTTAAACCTTTCGTAAACAACTTCGTTGTTCTTCCCTGCACTTAACTATTTAGGAAAATTTCAGGTTATTAATAAATCGGGTATCAGTTTAACATTGTGAGGTCCCACTCCAGTCAATGGATGCAGGACACAGAAGTAAGCATGACTCAAATGCGTAAGGGATAAATATGTCTGCTTTTCCTTTGTTCAAGGGTGCTCTTGCCATGGTTCCACCTGCGACTGAGCGCCCTTTCTGCAGAAAGTAAAGATGGCCTTGCTGAGGGATCTTTTGTCTCTGTGCTGACTTTTCTTCATGGCACCAATTATCTATTTCTAATAATTTTGGTATTTCTAACAATTTTGGTGGCAACTGTATGGGGATATATTCTCCTCCAGGGCATCTCTAGTCCTCTCTCATGAGGCCCCACGCTGCCTCTTGTGGTGGCCTCAGGGGTAAGGGGCTGAGACCCACCCAGTGTGATGAATAAACCCATACTGTCAGCAACACGGAAAGAAACTGGCCAGCAACCTGGGGTAAAGGATCCTCATATACCACGGTGACGACTCTGCACACAGACCAACGAAAGAGACGCCACGGGAGTCAATAAAGTACTTCCTTGGTGGTGAAATTCCAGAGGGCTGAATGTGTATGTGTGTGAATGATCACAGATGACCCTGCTTGCCGTGTTGTTTGTGTGGATAGTGACAAGTCCTGCTGCTGGCTGGAGTGAGTGGGTCCTCTCCGCGGTCCCCTAGTTACCTCATATGGCTTAGGGTGGATCCTGCCGTGGGATTTATACCGGCATGCCAACACTAAGAGGGGCCTAATTCTCCCTTGGGGGAGCAGCCAGAGAGGACAACATGAGTGGGAAGTGTGCAAGGGACCTTCTGAGGGGGAAAGGGAGGAAACAGGTCAACCTCCCAGGGCAGGCAAGGCAAGACATACATCCCTGGTTTGAGGGGTTGAGCCTTCCGGGGCAGGCAAGGCAAGACATCCCCTGGTTTAAGGGGTTGAACTTTCCAGGGCAGGCAAGGCAAGACATCCCTGGTTTGAGGGGTTGAGCTTTCTGCTAATTTCAGGAGACTGAATCTTACCGGGTACCCAACATGGGAAACGTTTCTAGTAAAATGAACACAGGGAGTAAAGCTGACTCAGGGAGAGGTGAAGGTGATCAGATTCCTTCTGGTAGTCCTTTAGGGCATATGTTAAAATATTAGAAGGGTAATGAAAGGCCCAAACACAAGAAAAAAAAGCTGCTATTCCAGCTTTACCCTCCTTAAGCAGCCATTCCACCTTGTTGTCAGTGTAATCAAGAGCGTAGCCTTGGTAATACCCTAATCAAAAATCCTTAACCCAGTAACCTGTGGATGGCCCAAATGCAGTCAATCTGTAGTGGCAACTGCTTTGTTGTAGGAAAGTAGAAAAATAACTTTTAGAGGAAACCAACCTCTTTGTGAGCACACCTCACCAGGTCAGAACTATCCTGTCAAAAAAAAAAAAAAAAAAAAAGCAAAAAGGTAGCTTGACTGACTCAAGAACCTTAAAGTACGGGGCTGTTCTCTTAGAAAAAGATGATTTAACATTAACCACTAATAATTCCCTTAACCCAGCAGGTTTTCTAAGAGGGGAAGATGGGGGTGCATCTAAATCTTAATTAATTACCATACAAAGGTCCGACCAGACCTAGAAGGAGCTTCAGGACAGGACAATAGATGGTTCCTCCTGGGTGATTGAGGGAAAAAGACAATGGGTATTCAGTAAGTAATAGGGAAACTCTTCTAGAAGTAGAGTTAGGAAAATTGCCTAATAGTTGGTGAGTTGTTTGCACTTAGCCAAGCCTTAAAATACTTACAGAATCAGGAAGGAGTCATCTATACCAATTCTAAGTTAATTTGGACTAAACAAGGTCTTATTAATAGCAAAGGATAACTGAAATCCCAAACTTACAAGGTTTTCAACAAAAGTAAAGTTTCCTAAAAGTTAAAAGTATCACATGCATTATCCTAACTTCTAATCGTGTGGCCTTAGGCAGTCTAGTCCACAGACATGAAGGAAGTTCGCTTTGGAAAAGAATGGTTATCATCTTAGAGATTTGTTTTAAAGGTTTAAGCAAGCTTTGAAACATTAATTATAAAGGAAACTGTGTGTAAACATTGGCTAAAGTTAAAGGGGTATCATCCAGTTTTTCTGTGAACTGGACATTAAAATAAAAGCACAATAGGTTTTCTTAAAGCACTAACCTGCTCTTTAACAACAATTATAAAAGGTTAAAAGAGTCTATAAAATCTTACCTTATGGTCAGACATTAAAATTGGATAAATATGTCTACAAGGCTTTGTTAAAATTAAGTGTAACATTAATAACACACTAATGTAAAGGTAAAATTCAGTTTTTGGTTTAAAACCATACAGGAAGCATTGTCAAATATAAAATGGTGTTTGGCTTTCTTTGGTCTAAAAACTAATAAAATAGGTGCTAAAGAAATTTCTCAGCAAGAAGGCACTAAGGACTATAAAGTCCACTGCTGATGTCCCCATATTTAAAACAAAAGACCAATTTCTTGGAAATTATATACTTGGTTTACCTTCAACCTTCTCTTCCCTTAAAACAAAAGGTCTTTTAGCACAGGTACCGCCCTTGGAGTTTCCAGCACCACCCTGGGGATCACGTCCTCATCAAAACGTAGAAAGAAGGGAAAATCAAGCAAGCCTGGGAAGGACCCTACCTTGTGCTGCTAACCACCAAGACGGCTGCTCCTACAGCAGAAAGGGGATGGACACATCACACCCAAGTCAAGCAAACGCCATTATCATAAGAATCATGGGCCATTGTTCCTGGATCAAGCCCTACCAAATAAAAGCTAAGAAAAGCTTAGTCTATCTATTCCTTTCCTAACCCGGTTCCTACATCCATTACTATTCCTACCACTAGCAACTCTAACCCCACTTTAGAGCATTTCTGTGGTCTAGGAGCAGAGGTCACTGGAAAGGATCCTATAGGCTTCTTTAAGATGCGCTTTGTTCTCCCTCCTCCACCTCCTACAACTGCCACTTTCCCAAACCTATGAAATCAAACTATGCCTTGCTTCATGCCAAATGACAAAAGTAAGGTCTCAGTAGTAGAAAGAGGAGACCTAAGGTAAACCATAGCCATTGAAACAGGGTATAAAGATGTAAATGCCTGGTTAAAATGGATTAAATATTCCTTTCACACTTCAAAGAAAAGCAACTGTTAGGCTTGTGCACACGGTAGGTCAAAGGCCCAGGTTGTTCCCTTTCCACTGGGGTGGTCCTCAAATCAAGCGGACATGGAGTGCATGACAGCTCTTTTTCAAGATTCCACTGCCTGGAATAACAAATTGTACCAAGCTCTTTCCCCGTTATTTCCTGAAGCTCAACACCCTGTGGGTCAGCCCCTGAGGGCCATCCAGTCTCCATCTTCCAAAACCAACTTTACCTTGTGTCTCTAATGACAAGAGGAAAATTTTGGCATTCCTTGGAGACTTAACAGGATGCAGTGAAGTCAGGCACTTCCAAGAGCTGATCCATCAGTCCGCCCTTACTCATCGCTGAGTGGATGTATGGTGGTATTATGGAGGACCTTTACTGGACACTCTGCCAAATAACTAGAGCAGTACTTACACTTTAGTTCAATTGGCTATCCCTTGTACCTTGACATTTCATCAACAGAAAAAGAAAAAAACTGTAGCCTCAATTCTTATCTCTTTAACAACTATAATAAGTGTACTCTACTCCTTCATCTTAAGTATTATGTTGTACCACACATCCAAGAGTTAAAACAACTAAGCCAAGACATGTTAATCAAGTTTGAAGAGGAAAACTAAAAGAGGAGGGATTGTAGAAAGTAAAAAGTTTCCTCTTCAAAGATTTCCTTCTTTTTAAAGAATAAATCATAAGTGTTAGAAATAATAGTTTCTTTTAAAGACTAACTTTCTTCAAGCCTCCTTGCTTTGTGCTAATAACTCTTCGTTAAGTCCTATCCTATGTAACTGTTGGACGTGCTCACAGGCAGGTTCCACCTCACAGCCTATGCCCCTTCCTTATTTGGAAACGTTATTGCTTCCTTACACCTTTCGTAAGCAACTTCTTTGTTCTTCCCTGCATTTACCTATTCAGAAAAGTTTCAGGTTATTAGCAAATCAGGTATCAATTTAAGATTATGAGGTTCCAGCCTGACGAACATGGAGAAACCCCATCTCTACTAAAAACACACAATTAGCCAGGCATCGTGGCACATGCCTGTAATCCCAGTTACTAGGGAGGCTGAGGCAGGAGTATTGCTTGAACCTGGGAGGCGGAGGTTGCAGTGAGCCGAGATCGTGCCATTGCACTCCAGCCCGGACAACAAGAGGCAAACTCTGTCCTAAAAAAAAAAAAAGATTGTGAGGTCCCACTCCAGCCAACGGATGCAGGACACAGCAGTAAGGATAACGCAAATGCATAAGGGATAAATACTTATGTCTCATTTTCCTTTGTTCAAGGGTGCTCTCGCCATGGTTCCATCTGCGGCTGAGCGCCCTTTCTGCAGAAGGTAAAGACGGCCTTGCTGAGGGATCTTTTGTCTCTGTGCCGACTTTTCTTTGTCGCACCAATGATCTATTTCTAATAATTTTGGGATTTCTAACATCTTTTATATCCTTATTAGATTTATTCCTAGACATATATTTTATGCCATTGTGAATTGTATCTTTGAAACATACAATATATTGTTTGTTGCTGAGAAATAAAAATGTACAATTTCCTGTTTGTTACTGGGAAATAGAAATCATATTTATGAACAGATTTTTATCTCCAGCAACCTCCCCAAACTCTCCTGCTAGTTCTGATACCTTATCTGTGCATGCCATTGGAGTTTCTATTATTGGAGTTTCATATAATCGTCAAATAATGCCAGCGTTATTTCTTACTTAGTAGTCCTTATATGTTTTCTTTCTTTTTCTGATGTATTGAGATGGCTAGTGACCTAAAGCACTGACTCTAAGGGTGATGGAATTTAGATTCATATTTTGAAGGTAGAGCCAACAGGATTTGCTGACTGACTGTATTTAGGCTATGAGAGAAAGGAATCAAGGCTGAGTTCAAGGTTTTTCCCCTGAGCAACTGGAAAAATGGCTTTGCCATTTACTGCAGGCAAGACCAGTAGTTTGTTGAACATATAGTGCAGTTAATTAAATGAAGAAAAAAATGCTCACTGATATTTATTAGCAATGATCTTTCTAACAGATGTTAGCCTGGTATTCCACTTTCGAACTAACTCACTCCAGTCAGGATTTACATTTACAAATACTCCCCGGAGGGTGTAGCTTATGGCTTTCTGTTCAGCCACTGCCATCTACAGGGGGCTTCTCTGAATATAAACTGTGCATGCTGATTATAATCTAAAAAATATCCAGGCAGGGTGGCTTATGCCTGTAATCCCAGCACTTTGGGAGGCCGAGGCGGGCCGATCACCTGAGGTCGGGAGTTCGAGACCAGCCTGACCAACATGGAGAAGCCCCGTCTCTACTAAAAATACAAAATTAGCCTAGTCTCGTGGCACATGCCTGTAATCCCAGCTACTCGGGAGGCTGAGGCAGGAGAATAGCTTGAACCCAGGAGGCGGAGATTGCGGTGAGCCAAGATCGTGCCATTGCACTCCAGACCGGGCAACAAGAGTGAAACTCCATCTCAAAAAAAAAAAAAATCTAAAAAATATATGGGATAATTTTCCCCTCCAGCCTCCTCCTCAACCCTTCCTGTTTCCACAACACACATACTCTCTCTCACACACACACACACACACACTCCTATCTTGTTTTCAATCCTCCCCCCCAGGTCAGACAACTGTAAGAGAAACTCCTACCTACGAAACCGAGTCCCTGCAATGCATTTACAAATAGCTTCTCTGAAAAGAAAGAGATCATGGAAAAGCCAGCTGTATTTCCAGGGAGTTAACCTAAGAACAATAAAGAAACAGCGAAGTGGTGCCAGGTTCATGCTTGTAATCCCAGCACCTTGGGAGGCTGAGGCAGACGGATCACGGGGTCAGGAGATCGAGACCATCCTGGCTAACACAGTGAACCCCGTCTCTAGTAAAAATACAAAAAAAAAAAAAAAAAAAAAAAAAAAAAATTAGCCGGGTGTGATGGCAGGTGCCTGTAGTCCCAGCTACTCGGGAGGCTGAGGCAGGAGAATGGTGTGAACCTGGGAGGCAGAGCTTGCAGTGAGCAGAGATCAGGCCACTGCACTCCAGCCTGGGTGACAGAGCTAGACTCCGTCTCAAAAAAAAAAAAAAAGGAAAGAAACAGCGAAAGGGTGACTCCTGCAAAAGAGATCCAGGATCACTCAAGAAGGCCTCATTGTCCTAGCTAGAATACCAATTTGACCATTCTTTATCACTTGGCTGTCAAAGGATTGGTAAAGCCTTAGGTGTTGTTGCACAAAGAAGCAAAATTCTAAAAGCTTGCTCATTTAACAATCCAAAGTCCCACTAACCTACCTACCCTGATGTTTATTCAACACACACATCAGGTATCTCATTGGGGTAAGGGTGATGAGTTGGCTACCTCTCCCCTCTCCCACTTCTCACCCACCACCCAGTCTCAAAAACGTAAGCTCCAAATAGGCAGTGACAATTGTCTTGTAAACCCCTCTGTCCTCAGTATCCAAAATGATGCTTGTCATACAGTAGGCATACAATATTTCAGAATTAACATTTTAAAGGCTTTTAAATACTTAAAAGAGCTAGATTTTCACTTACAGTAAATAAAATCAGTGTTGTTTAAAATCAGTGAGTCAATAAATAGCATTGCCACTACCTGAGATAAATGTTACAGGAAACAGCTGATGGAATTTAAAAACTTTGCTTCTAAGGATTGAAACCCTATTGGGAAGCGATTGCTGTTTTTTAAACACACTTTTACCACTATTTTTATTATTACGTGCAATTACTTGTCTACATGTTTACATTATACACATATGCAACACATTTCCAACTTCTTAACACGATTATTCATTTTTGTGTGTGATCTGCCTTATCCATATATACAAACATTCATATTAATACAGTTGTTTGCAATCATAGCTATGTATTTTTACAGTTGGTTCTTTTTTTCACTTCACATACTGTTTCCTAAACAGCTTTCCGTGTTTCTACACTCGTCATAATAATTCTCAATGACTGCATGATATTCTAACATGTTAGTGTAGCACAATTTAGCTAAATAAAGTGGAACATGTAAGGTTTCCATTTTTTGCCTTGGAGATAATGCTGATAAGACTGGCAGACACGTGGTCTCATCTGTTTTGCGTCTTTACTTCTGATTAATCATATTCTGGAACTCCATCTAAGCATCTCCATACCCAGATTAGGGACTGCGAGCGACCAGCCTACGCCAGCACAACCGGGACCAAGGACCTCCGCGGCTGAGCGGCGAGTCCGGGAGGGGCTCTGCGCGTCCCCGCCCCGTGCCGCGTCACCGACGTCCCGCTAGGCTGAGACCTGCGCGCGGCGCGCTAGTGGCCGCTTTTCCGCGGACAAGCGGGCGGTGGGGGCGCCAGCAGCTTGGAAGGCGGGCACGCGGACCATGGCTCCCTGGGCGGAGGCCGAGCTCTCGGCGCTGAACCCGCTGCGCGCGGTGTGGCTCACGCTGACCGCCGCCTTCCTGCTCACCCTACTGCTGCAGCTCCTGCCGCCTGGCCTGCTCCCGGGCTGCGCGATCTTTCAGGACCTGATACGCTATGGGAAAACGAAGTGTGGGGAGCCGCCGCGCCCCGCCGCCTGCCGCGCCTTTGATGTCCCCAAGAGGTAACCGAGCCGCGGTGGCCCAGGCGCGGAGAGTTCAGGGCGCCCGGCTCGCGGGCAGCCAGCAGGGGGCAGCAGAGGCGGCATCTGGCCTATGAGGCCCCGGCGGGTTCCCGGGCGCAGCACGGCGCTCCCTCCGCCTGACCCCGGCCATGCCCGGACTGCTGCGTGGCTCGGGGGAGCAGTGCCCAGGTGTCCGTGGACGCCGAGGGAGAACGGAGCCGCTTGCACTCGGCTGGAGGAATGTGAACTGGTAGCCGCACGGAGCCTTTCCCTGTGGGAAATGGCAACGCATCCGAATTTAGGCCTGGTCATCCGAATTTAGGCGGCAAAATGAAGTCCCCCTTGCCCCAAATTCTCCTCTTGCCCGTCCCCTGCACTCCAGTGGCTCGTACTCTAACTTGAGGTCACCGGAATCATTTGTGGAAATGAAGTCAGGCTGGCTCTTTGGCCTCGGCTTCCCCCATTTCTCTCCCCAACCCTCGCAGTGGGAACAAAGGACTGAGTCGCCCTAGCCCGCACCTAGGCAGGTGCCCCTGGGGAAGGTGATCCAAGGTGCACGTCATAGACAGGCCCGTCCCGAAGCTCCATCTGACTTTCGAAAGATTCTGTAACCCAGTTCAGCGAAAGATTAATCGTCAGGGTTTGAATAGAATCAGAGATTGTGAGACCTGTTATAATTTTCTTCTCCTTTTTCCACTTTAAATTCAGGACACAGCTGGAAAGAGTTGGCCAAATACTATTCGAGGTGGTAGAAATAGAACAGTGCCTCTTAAGATGCATCTTAGGCCGGGCGCAGTGGCTCCCGCCTATAATCCCAGCACTTTAGGAGGCCGAGGCAGGCGTATCGCTTGAGCTCAGGAGTTCGAGACCAGGCTGGGAAATATAGTGCGACTCCGTCTCTCCTGAAAATATAAAAAATTGGCAGGGCGTGGTGTCGTGTGCCTGTAGTGCCAGCTACTTGGAATGAAGGCAGGAAGATCATTTGAGATCAGGCGTTAGAGACTGCAGTGAGCTATAATCATGCCACTGTACTCTAGCCTGGATAACAGAGAAAGACCTTGTATTAAAAAAAAAATTTTTTTTTTAAAGTTTAAAAACATCTGGGTTATCACTTGAAACACTCATAGGCAGTGCCCCAGGTCCGCAGGCAACAAAGGGACAAGTATAACTTGGCTTCTAAAACTTGGATAATCTGTGAGTTTTGACTGTCAGAGAAAGATGTGTCAGGTGTTAACACAGAGAAGGGAGAACTAGGTCATTCTGAGGCACCCTAAAGGGAAGAAGTAGAAGTACATGAAACAAACTGATCAAACCTCCTGTTTCCTAGAGGCTCTCTTTAAGCAAAAAATTGCCTGTTACCCCATTTGTAATCAGGGTTAAGTCCTTTTAACTTCGCAGCAATTTATTTTCTGAGTTTTGAGAAAGGTACTAGTGTACTTGGATTAAATGGCACGTGTAAAATCATCCCCTGAACTTGCATACACACCAGCTGTTGCAACTCAAGTCTGTTATTATATGACAGTCAAGAAAGAGACTTGGTGCCTTTTCCTTATTCATTACTGTAACAATTGGTACTCTTTGGACTTCCTGTAATTTCTACTGTATTGTGAAACAATTTACACCTTTTTCTTCTTCCAGAATTCTACAGTAGAACCTCCCATAGTGTTCAAGTGCCCTTTTTTCCCTCTCTCTCTAAATTTAAACAGACGTTTCTTTTAGTACTGGAGAAGGTACAAAACATCCAGACCAGTAATGAAAGGCATTTTTATTGCAACAAAAAAAAGATAACTTGCATCAAAACTGGCAGTGTCTCCAAAAAATTAATACATGTAGTACTCTCTTTTCAAATTTTGTACCCCTGTTTATATGAAAAAGGGAGATAGACTTGGGTGAAGGTAAGAGTTTATGGCCTCTTTTTTATATGTCTCTGTATTTTCCAAAGAGTCTTCATTGACAAGATGCTTATCACTTTTATCATTTTAAAAAAATGTGTTAATGGCTAAGGAGCATGTAAGAGAGATTTTACTGGTTTATTAATAGTAACCACCATTGACTAAGTGCTTACGTATATGATTATGTGATGACTACTAAGGAGTACATGCTTTTCCTCATTTAATCCTCACAGTAGACCTGTGAGGGAGATGTTATTGTCATTATTCCCATTTACACATGTGCAAACTCAAACTTAGAAGATAGCACTTGTGCAGTGATACTAGTACTAGCAAGGGTGGTACCTGAACCCTGCCTGTTGGAATTTAAATCCCAAGCTCTTATGCTCTGGTATACTTCATGGGAAATATCTTGTACCATGTGAAGCTCAATCTGTGTGAAAGATCAAGTAGGAATGGATTTATCCCAGATGGTAGCATTTAGTAAATATCTTGGTTAATCCAAATTTAAAATCATTTGGTAACGTTAACCTTGATACTTATATTTGAATATTTTTCCTGTGCAAAATCTAGTAGTACTCTTTTTTTTTGAGATGGAGTCTTGCTGTCACCCAGGCTGGAATGTAGTGGCTTGATCTTGGCTCACTGCAACCTCTGCCTCCTGGGTTCAAGCAATTCTCCTCCCTCAGCCTCCTGAGTACCTGGGACTAGAGGTGCACACCACCATGCCCAGCTAATTTTTGTATTTTTTAGTAGAATGGGGTTTCGACATTTTGGCCAGGCTGGTCTTGAACTCATGACCTCAAGTGATCCACCTGCCTTGGCCTCCCAAAGTGCTGGGATTACAGGCATTAGCCATTGCACCTGGCCCTCTAGCAGTACTCTTAAAAATGAAAAGAAGTTCATAATTGCTATAGTTAAAAATAGGCAGTTGTAAATCACATTTCTGCAAATAAGGCAGTATGTAGGTAATTTTGTTTGGAATTGTTTTTTTCTTTCCTAAGGAGGCAAGAATAAAACCTAAAATCGGTTCTTGGAATGTTTGTTTCCATGACTCCTGTCTGGTAGATTTTTTTTTTTTTTTAATTAAGGGGATGGTTGCTTTTTTTTGTTTTCCTTTTGGTTCCTAGAGTTTTGATTTCCCAGAAAGTCTAAATAAACAGGCAACCTTGAACATGTATCATGATGCTTTGGGTTGCATAGTGAATGTAGAAGAACTTCGTAAATTTCAAAATGATTCCAAATGGTATCGAAGCTTTGCAATTGAATTAGGCTCTAGAGGCAAAAAGAGCTGCCCAGACTTTCCCCACTGGAATCCAGGGAGCATTTACTGGAGGTTCAGAGGATCTGTGGATAGAATTCAGGGCAAACTTGGGTTGGAAGAAAGTTATGTCTTTATTTTCACTAACCTCTAGCTGAAATTTAGCATTGCCTTAATTATGAATATAATCTACAAACCACAGTAGAATTAGCAGTACCTGCAACTCTGTGATAGTTTTTTATGTTACATTAAGAATATTGATGATACCTCAAAATATTACTGTTTTCATCGCTATGAGAACACTACAGTCTTTCACCACTAGATCTTGTTATTAGACACATTAAGAAGTATACATATTACAGGCCGGGTGCGGTGGCTCACGCCTGTAATCCCAGCACTTTGGGAGGCTGAGGCGGGTGGATCACCTGAGGTTGGGAGTTCGAGACCAGCCTGGCCGAAATGGTGAAACCCCATCTCTACTAAAAATACAAAAATTAGCAGGCATGGTGGTGAGCACCGGTAATTCCAGCTACTCGGGAGGCTGAGGTAGGAGAATAGCTTGAACCTGGGAGGTGTAGGTTGAAGTGAGCCAAGATTGCGCCACTGCACTCCAGCCTGGGCAACAAGATTAAAACTCTGTCTGAAAAAGAAAGAAATATACGTATTACTATATTGCAAATTTGTTTTTTAGTAGTTGCATTACTTGTATGTCACTATAATTGGTTTCCTTTGTAAGCCCGCTGCATTTTACATTATGCTTGTATAATTTTTTTTGTAAATTGACAATTTATCATCGTATAAATTTATAGGTTACAAAGTGATGTCATAAATTGTGGATGAGATGTGGAATAATTAAATCAAGCTAGTTAACATATCCAGTACTTCAGATACACTTCTGTGATGAGAACATCAATTTTGAAATGTATAATACTCCATTATTAAGTATGCAACACACTGTACAATATAACTCAAAAAAGGCATAAAACATATTTTTCCTGTCTAAGATTTTATACCTTTTGACTATCATTCTTTTTTTTTTTTTTTTTTGAGACAGTCTTACTCTGTCATCCAGGCTGGAATGCCGTGGCCCAGTCTCCGCTCACTGCAACCTCCACCTCCTGGGTTCAAGAGATTCTTCTGCCTCAGCACCCCCAGTAGCTGGGATTACAGGCATGTGACACCACACCTGGCTAATTTTTTTTGTATTTTTAGTAGAGATGGGGTTTTGCCATGTTGTCCAAGCTGGCCTGGAACTCCTGACCTCAGATGATCTGCCCACTTTGGCCTCCCAAAGTGCTGGGATTATAGGCGTGAGTCACTGTGTGCCTGGCCTAAATTTTCTTTTTTTTTTTCTTTTTTTTTTTTTTTTTGAGACAGGGTTTCACTCTTGTTGCCCAGGCCGGAGTGCAATGGCGCAATATCGGCTCACTGCAACATCTACCTCCCGAGTTCAAGCGATTCTGCTGCCTAAGCCCCCCAGCAGCCGGGAACACAGGTACGCACCACCATGCACAGACATTTTTGCATTTTTAGCAGACATGGGGTTTCACCATGTTGGCCAACTGGTCTTGAACTCCTGACCTCAGAAGATCCACCTACCCACCTCGGCCTCCCAAAGCGCCGGGACCACAGGCGTGAGCCACTGTGCCCAGCCTGGCCTAACATTTTTATGAGACAAAATATCAGTTTCAAAACAGCATCAAAAAGTGAGCAGGCCAAGCACGGTGGCTCACACCTGCAATCCCAGCACCCTGGGAGGCCGAGGCATATTTTTCTGTGCTAAAATACATATTTGTCTCTACTAAAATACCAAAATAAAAAAAAAAAAAAAATTAGCTGGCCACTCAGGGGGCCCCTGCAGGCCCAGGACAATCGCCCAAAACCTGCGAGCGCAGAGCGCCTGCAGTGCCAGCCAGCCTGCGGGCGGCAACAGGCTTTTTCATCTCTAAAAAAAAAAAAAAAAAAAAAAAAAAAAAAAAAAGCCAGGAGTGAGCATGTTTAACCATCCTCAGCTCATAATAGAGCAAATAGGTCAACAGAATAATAATTCACGCTCTTGCATGTGTAATGAACTGGCAATAAGAAAAAGTTCGTTGAAGAAAGGCAGAGGAACTGTGCCTTATAAGAATTGGAATCGAGGGGCTCCATAATCATCTGGCATTCATTCAATGTTGTATCTATGGTTAGAAATGTACATGATACGAACTCCAGGAACCTTAGGGATTCTTCTTTAAAGGTCCCGGTCAACTGTGGCCACAATATAACACTTATGCTGAGTTACTCTCTGTACTAAGCAGTCATCTGCATAGGTTCCTTTGTGTGTACATGGTAATCCTTCACATCTTGGATCCTTGGTGATTCTTAGTGTCACTTGATACTTCTGCTCTAATTTCTCAATTTCAGGCATTATATAATCAGTTATACAAGGAATACACTTGGCATACAGACAGTCCATCATGGACTGCACTAAGTCCAGTTCGGCTTTTGTGGAAAAGTTGACAAAGGTTGGTATCAATGAGGATGTGGTAAGGTGGGCCCAGCTGTGTATTATATTGGAAAAATAAGCAGGTAGGGTGTTGGGGAATTTCTCTTTCCTTCAACACACTGGGATCCTTCTTTTCTTTCTTTTTAGGTTTTAATCTATCCTTTTCTTTAAGCCTCTGATCTCCGAGACTAAGCATTCGCTTCATGGTTGGATATTTCCTTGTTTTCTTTTGCTTCCCCATGGTCATGCCACACTCCTGTGCTTGTATAATATTTTGAGAAGGGCTGTAGCCTTCCCCAAACTGTCAAAGGGGTCCATGATGGAGAAATGGTGAGAACCCCTGCTCTAGACTGTAAACTTTTCATGCGTTTATATTTGTCTTTTTTGCTACCATATCCCTAGCTTAACGCCTGACTGGTAATAAGGACCTTGGTCAATGTGTTTTGAATGAATGACAAAAAGTGGTTTGAGGTTTAATTAGTTTGCTGATTAGCTGGATGCCTACTCTGAGAGTAACTTCAGAAGAGGTGCTTACCTTCTCTCATTCATTTATTTAACCAGTGTTTATGGATACCTACTGTGTGCCAGGAATCATTCTAGGCTCCTTAGAGCTTATCTTCTAGGAAGGCAGACAGTAACATGTCAATAAATATTGTAAAACCAGCCAGATAATTTCAGATGACTATAAGTGCTTTAGAGGAAATCCAGCAGGGTTATTTGATCATGAGCAAGACTGGAGTGGGCATGAGTGACAACATAGAAGGATGGATGGGGTTGGGGAGACAGCAGCTTGCCAGGGCCTTGCAACCTATGCTGGAGTTTGGATGTTATTCTGAGTGAGTGGAAGCTACTGAGGGCTTTGTGTGGGAGGGGGAGGCATTGCATTGTGTGATTTATGTTTTAAAGGATGATTGGCCATCATGTGGAAAAGACTGGGTAAGAGGCTACTGTGGTGGTCCAGGCAAGAGATGGTGATGGTGTGCATTAGAGTATTAGCATAATAGTGAGAGGTGAAGCCAGCTGGACTTCCTGAGCCACATGGGAACTTGGAGAACTTTTCTGTCTAGCTAAAGGTTTGTAAAGGCACCAATCAGCGCTCTGTAAAAATGCACCCATCAGCGCTCTGTGTCTAGCTAAAGGTTTGTAAAGGCAGCAATCAGCACTCTGTAAAAACGGACCAATCAGCATTCTGTAAAATGGACCAATCAGCACTCTGTAAGATGGACCAATCAGTACTCTGTATAATGGGCCAATCAGCAGAATGTGGGTGGGGCCAATTAAGGGAATAAAAGCTGGCCACCCAAGCTGGCAGCAGCAAGGGGGGCATTTGTATGCTGCGGAAGGTTTGTGTTTTTGCTCTTCACAATAAATCGTGCTGCTGCTCACTGTTGGGGTCTGTACTACCTTTATGAGCTGTAACACTCACCACGAAGGTCTGCCGCTTCACTCCTGATGTCAAATGAGACCACGAACCCACTGGAAGGAAGAAACTCTGGACACATCTGAACATCTGAGGGAACAAACTCCAGACACACCATCTTTAAGAACTGTAACACTCGCCGCCAGGGTCTGCAGCTTCATTGTTGAAGTCAGCAAGACCAAAAACCCACCGGAAGGAACCAATTTTGGACACGATAGCACCTGTTGGTCTCGTTGGTGGTGATATTAAAGCATTCAGCACAGGGCCAGGGATCTAACCAGAACTCAGTAAACATTAATTCCCCTCCTTAATCCCATAATGCCTCTGCCTGGGGCCTGGAGTCTGTTCCAGCAGTCAGCAAGTACATTTTTGTTTGTTTGTTTGTTTTGAGATGGAATCTCACTTTCTTGCCCAGGCTGGAGTGCAGTGGCGCAGTCTGGGCTCACTGCAGCCTCCCATCTCCTGGGTTCAAGTGATTCTCTTGTCTCAGCCTCCCAAGAAGCTGGGACTACAGGTGTGCCCCACCACACCTGGCTAATTTTTGTATTTTTAGTAGAGATGGGGTTTTATCATGTTGGCCAGGCTGGTCTTGAACTCCTGACCTCAGATGATCCGCCCACCTCAGCCTTTCAAAGTGCTGGGATTACAGGCGTGAGGCACCACGCTCGGCCAGCAAATGTGTATTACTATTAAAAATAGATTATGTCTTGTAGTCCCCAAACCGTAGAGTAGCTTCTAATTCATAGTAAAAGCCCAAGACCTCATACGGTCTCATTCCCACTACCTTACTGACTTTGTATCTAGTTTGCCCTGTCTGGCTCTATTCCAGGTTTGAGGGCATTTCTGTTAGTTTTCTCTCCTACTTGCACTGCCTGTTTCCCTCTACCTGGAAAGGCCTTTCCCCAGATAGCCACGTGGTTTATCCCCTCACTTCCTGTAATTCTACTCAAATTACCTTCTCAATGAGGCCCCTCCTTGTCTGTTTTGTTTGATATAATTCTGCCATCCAAGCATTCCTTCTTCCCCTTTTCTGCTTTAGTTTTCTCAGTTGTATCACCTGACATGCTATAAAATTTACTTTGTGCATGTGTGTGTGTGCGTACGCTTGTGTAAGCTCCACGAGGGCAAGAATTGTCTATTGCGTTTGCTGCTGTATCCCCAGAACCTGGAGCAGTTGTGACTTAAAGTAAGCACTCAAATGTTTGTTAAGCGAGGGAGGGCTCACTCAGCACCTTGTATTATCCTATAAGGATCACCTTATCCCTACTTACAAGGACTTGGACAACAGTGCTACAAGTAAGCAAAGTGCCAAAGGAGGAAAAAAGGAGAGTGTCCAAAACAGAAGACAGTGGAGATTTTACATCAGCTTTTGAAGGTTCAAGCTGGGTCTTTAAAAACAAACAAGAGCTATGTATGACTTGCTCTAAAGAATAGAAAATGTATAGGCTGGGTACGGTGGCTCATGCCTGTAATCCCAGCACTTCAGGAGGCCGAGGTGGGCGGATCACGAGATCAGGAGATCCAGACCATCCTGGCTAACACGGTGAAACCCTGTCTCTACTAAAATACCAAAATTAGCCGGGCGTGGTGGCAGAAGCCTGTAGTCCCAGCTACTCAGGAGGCTGAGGCAGGAGAATGGCGTGAACCCGGGAGGCAGAGTTTGCAATGAACCGAGATCGTGCCGCTGCACTCCAGCCTGGGCGCCAGAGCGAGACTCAGTCTAAAAAAAGAGAAAAGAATAGAAAATGTATGGAGGGAAATCAGGCAAGCAAAACAAAATGTGGGAATAAAAAGCAACACAATATGCCCGTGAATGAAAGACACCATGACACAAGTAGAGCACAGCATGGTGTAGCCTAGCAACTTACACAAAACCCACTTGAGTGATATGCTTGACTTTAGGCTTAATATAAATCGGTACGTGTAACATAAGGATAGAAAAGCAAGTTCAGGCATGACTAGATTGCATGAATGAGAGCACAATAGTATGATTTTAACTTCATAGTCATTAGGGCAGGGCTGCCGCTTACTGTGTGACATTGGATAAGTAACTTAACCTCTCTGAGCCTTGGGTTTCTCATCTGCCACACGAAGGTAACCATATAAGCTTCATAGGATTGTTATGAAGATGAATTAAATAGTCCTAACTGTTTTGCCACGCTCTACCTAGCACCTCTTACCCCCACAACTAGACTATTCTCTACGTAGTTACCAGAGGGATATATTTTTGCTTAAAAGAATGATGAAATATATGACCAATGCTTTCTTTTGCCTCCTTTTTTATTTTTTTGAGACAAAGTATTGCTCTGTCTCCCGGGCTGGAGTGCAGTGGTGCAATCTCGGCTCACTATAACCTCTGCCCCCTGGGTTTAAACGATTCTCCTATCTCAGCCTCCCAAGTAGCTGGGATTACAGGCATGTGCCAGCACGCCTGGCTAATTTTTGTATTTTTAGTAGAAACAGGGTTTCACCATGTTGGCCAGGCTGGTTTGGAACTCCTGAACTCAGGTAATCCGCCCACCTCGGCCTCCTAAAGTGCTGGGATTACAGGCCTGAGCCACCACACCCAGCGTCTTCTGCTGCCTTTTAAAATGTTTTTATTGTGGTAAAGTATACATAACTTAAATTTTACTTTTTAAATGTTTCTTAAATATATAGTTAGGTAGCTTTAAATACATTCATATTGTTATCCAACTATCACCACCACCAGAATCCATCAGCCAGAGGGATTTTTAGGGTTTTGTTTGTTTGTTTGTTTGTTTTGAGACAGAATCTCGCTTTGTCACCCAGGCTGGAATGCTGTGGCATGACCACCACTTACTGCTTGGCCTCCCGAGGAGCTGGAACTACAGGCATGCATCGTCACACATGGCAAATTTTTTTATTTCTTTTCTTTTTTTTTTTTTTAAAGTAGAGATGGGGCCTCATTATGTTGCTCAGGCTAGAGGGATTTTATTATTTATTTATTTATTTATTTATTTATTTATTTATTTATTTTATTTACTTGAGACGGAGTCTCACTCTGTCACCCAGGCTGGCGTGCAATGGCGCGATCTTGGCTCACTGTAACCTCCACCTCCCGGGTAGGCTAGAGGGAATTTTAAAACATAAATTACTACTTCAAGTCACTCCTCTGCCCAAATGGCTCCCCATTATAAAAGCTAGTGGCCTTACAGGGCTTCATGTCCTCTCCCCACTCCTGCCTCACCTTCTACGCTCACCGTTGGCCATGCCACAGCAGCTGCACAAATGTCTTTTAATGTTCCTTGAACACCACTAATATACACCCACCTTATTGCCTTTGCAGTTGTTATTTCTTCTGCCTAGAAAGTTCTTCCCCTATAAATCCAAAAGGATGACTCCGTCTAGCCAAATGTCATTTCCAGAGAAGCCATCCTTGACCACCCATCGAGAACAGCCTCCCCTCTGCACCCTGTGTCCCCTGACCCAGCATTATGCTAGATGTCTGCAGGTTTAGTTGTTGACTGTCTGACTCTCCACTGTAAGGTAAACTCCATCAAGGCAGAGACCTGGTCTGTTTACTCCCTGCCGAGTCTCCAGCTTCTAGAATATTGCCCAATACATTTGAAGTGCTCAGTAAATATTTGTGAAAAAATTAAGTAGGTAAAGTGGCTGGTCGAGAAATTGTCCTTCAGAAGCTATCCCTCCTGCCTTTCCCTGGGAGCCTGCAGAACAGCATGTTCTTGACCTTCCACTCTGCTCCACAAAGCTCAGCCCATACCTGGGGTCAGTTGTGGGAAGCGTATCTTAAGGAAGACCCTGTGGTATAACTGAAGATCAGTAGCCACAGGTGGCGATTGACCTTGATGCATGAACTTCTGTGAAAAGTAGGCTCTTGAGCCTGGAGAAGATCCCAACTGGGAATCACAGGATGGCTCTCTTCAAATAGTTTAAGAGTTGTTGTGTGGAAATAAAATTCTTGTTCTGTGTGGCCAGAGATGGCAAATCCAGTGATAGAATTTTATTTATTTATTTTTTAAGACACAGGGTCTTGCTCTATTGCCCAGGCTGGAGTGCAGAAGCAGGATCACAGCTCACTATAACCTCAAACTCCTGGCCTCAAGGGATCCTCTCACCTTGGCCTCCCAAAGCCCTGGGATTACAGGCATGAGTCACCATGCCTGGCCAGTGATAGAATTTGCTAACAGTAATTGGCAGAGTGGAGTGGGTTGCCATGAAATGATCAGGTTGGATCAGAGTTTATCAGACTGAGTTTGTAGGCGTGATCTCAGGGGCTGTGCATTCTCTTACAGGCATATTCTGGATCATCTGGAGGAGCCCCTGAGATTATGTTTAATCCTCTTTTGGCACCAGGTTGTCTTTTATTGTCATAGACTGAAAAGAAGGGATTTAATATATACACAATGCATTGAAGACCAGGGAAAGCCAAATGACAACCAGGCACTCTATAGAGTCAGAAAGGTTTCAGAATGAATAGAAAAAAATAGAAAAGTATACATAAACAGACCTCAAAAGAACCTATGAGGGGCTGGACATGGTGGCTCACACCTGTAATCCCAGCACTTTGGGAAGCCAATGTGGGAGGGATTTCGAGCCCAGGAGTTTGAGACCAGCCTGGGCAACGTAGGGAGATCGCATCTCTATAAAAAATTTAAAAGTTAGCCAGGCATGGTGGACTACTACACGCCTGTGGTCCCAGCTACTTGGAAAGCTGAGGTGTGAGGATCACTTGAGCCTGGGAGGTCAATGTTGCAGTGAACTGTGATCACGACACTGCACTCCAGCCTGGACGACACAGCAAGAACCTGTCTCAAAAGAAAAAAAAAAAAGAAGAACCTGCTAGGCCCTAGGCCCTTGTGCCATATTAGGTGATTTTTTTGTTTCAGCAAATCAACATCGTCTCTCACATTAAATTAACATTGCTAATTTCAATTGCATTGGTTTTGTGGTCCTGTTTGTATTTAGTTTGTACATGTGTTGATTGCAAAACAGGCCCTGTAGTTGTCTGAGAATTATAACCATAAGGAATTAATACCTAGTTTTATGATTGTAGTATTAGTCATGTTATAATAAAAGTAATTTAGGTCAACCTAATTTGGAAAAACACTGAGTCATGCCTAAAGATCTTTTACTTCCTCTAGCCCCAAATATCTGTGGTTATGCAAATCGTGTGTAGCAGTTGTATGGCTATTACTGCAATATTGTTTGGGATACAGAAATCAAAATCTTTCACAGATTTAGCTTGTTTTAGCACAATCTAGGTTCTCTTTGCAAGGACCTGCAGCCTCCATTTTGGGAACTTGAACCCAATTCTGTTACCCAACAATCTGAGAGACTGCTAACTAAACTTTATTCTAAGTTTAACACAGTCGGTTGTGTTCTTGTTAACCTCAGAGAGGCCTCTTTTTCCTGAAAGTTAACTGGTCCCATTATTTGAAAGGAAATTTTAGAAATCTGAACACCTACAGGATTCAGATTCTATTAAAAAGCAAAAGTATACTTTGGGAATGGAGGGGTGGGGAAAGACAGAGAAACTAAAAATAATCTTCCCATATAACAGCTTAAAGTGGATTTAACCTAATTATTGCCTCACTTGTTTTCCTTTTGCAGATATTTTTCCCACTTTTATATCATCTCAGTGCTGTGGAATGGCTTCCTGCTTTGGTGCCTTACTCAATCTCTGTTCCTGGGAGCACCTTTTCCAAGCTGGCTTCATGGTTTGCTCAGAATTCTCGGGGCGGCACAGTTCCAGGGTAAGGACTCCCCCGGCTTATGACAACACTGCATCCTATTCCTGTCGTTCCTGTCTGCAAGGGAGCGGTTTTTGGCATTTTGTCTCCTCTCTCAGGCGTCTCCTCCGAAGGGCCTGGGAAGTGGAGGATGAGGGCAAAAAAGAGCTTTGCACGGTTCATTGCTGGATGGCCAAAGGGATGTCCCTAAGCCCTTCCCTGAGAAGGAGACAGAGCCAAGAGTTAGCACTTCTGACTTCCCAGCAAGTGCTGTGCTGTGTGCAGAACTGGCTGTCCTCCCTCTGGTATTTTTAGTACTGTTGATAAATGTATAAAGAAGTCTTTACACAAAAGGGGGAAAGCTTTTAGGATCCATCGGGTTTGTCTGGAAACAGTTATCATTTATACTGTTCCAACCAAAATAATGACTTAGAACTCCAGAAATGTGATTTAAAAATTACTTTTTCATTCGTACCTGTAATCCCAGTACTTTGTGAGGCCAAGACGGGTGGATCACTTGAGATCAGGAGTTCAAGACCAGCCTGGCCAATGGTATAAAACCCTGACTCTACTAAAAATACAAAAATTAGCTGGGTGTGGTGGCAGGCCCTTATTGTAATCCCAGCTACTCGGCAGGCTGAGGCAAGAGAATCGCTTGAACCTGGGAGATGGAGGTTGCCGTGAGCTGAGACTGAACTACTGCACTCCAGGCCTGGGCAACAGAGGGAGACTTCATCTCAAATAAATAAATAAATGAATGAATAAAATAAATAAAAATTACCTTTTGAAAAACATGGAAAAAAAAGTTATGCTGCAAGGCTTTGGTAGTATAATAAAATTGACTAAACAGTTGTTGAACAGACGATTACAAAATAGCCTTTAAATTTGCCATCCTCCGCATCAGGATGAAGAATATGTAAAACAGTTTTTTGTTTTTTGAGACGGAGTTTCACTCACGTTGCCCAGGCTGGAATGCAATGGCACGATCTCGGCTCACCGCAACCTCTGCCTCCCAGGTTCAAGCGATTCTCCTGCCTCAGCCTCCTGAGTAGCTGGGATTACAGGCATGCCCAGCTAATTTTGTATTTTTGGTAGAGAGATGGGGTTTCTCCATGTTGGTCAGGCTGGTCTCGAATTCCCAACCTCAGGTGATTCGCCCGCCTGGGCCTCCCAAAGTGCTGGGATTACAGGTGTGAGCCACTGCGCCCAGCCAGCACAGTTTTTAAAATAATGAACTGGGCCAGGCACAGTGGCTCACGCCTGTAATCCCAGCACTTTGGGAGGCCGAGGCAGGCGGATCACGAGGTCAAGAGATCGAGACCAACCTGACAGGGTGAAACCCCGTCTCTACTAGAAATACAAAAATTAGCCAGGCGTGGTGGTGGGCGCCTGTAGTCCCAGCTACTCGGGAGGCTGAGCCAGGAGAATGGCGTGAACCCGGGAGGTGGAGCTTGCAGTGAGCCGAGATCGCCCCACTGTACTCCAGCCTGGGCGACAGAGTGAGGCTCCGTCTCAAAAATAATAATAATAAAAATAAAGAATTGCAGGTGAAAACTGTGAAAAGTCCTCAATTAAGGTCAGGCAGAGTGTGAGGGGCAGAATTAGAAACAAATTGTTCTGGTTTTATCTCTGTCCTTTGTTCCAGTGGCCAAACCACTGGCACCCTGGAAACAGTCCTTTTCTATATAACCAGAGAAACTGGTTGCAAGAGATGACAATTAGAAGAGCAAACCCGAGCTGGGTGTGATGGCTTATGTCTGTTATCCCAGCACTTTGGGAGGCCAAGGTGGGCAGATCATTTGAGGTCAAGAGTTCAAGACCACCCTAGCCAACATGGTGAAATCCCGTTTCTACTAAAAATACAAAACTTAGTTGGGTGTACTGGCGCATGCCTGTAACCCCAGCTACTCGGTAGCCTGAGGTGAGAGAATCGCTTGAACCCAAGAGACGGAGGTTGCAGCGAGCCAAGATTGCGCCTTTGCACTCTAGACTAAGAGGACAGAGTGAGACTTCATCTCAAAAAAAAAAAAAAAAAGAACAAACCCTGCTGGGCACAGTGGACAGTGACTCTTGCCTGTAATCCCAGCACTTTGGGAGGCTGAAGCAGGTGTATCACTTGAGGTCAGGAGTTCGAGACCAGCCTGGCCAACATGGTGAAACCCTGTCTCTACTAAAAATGCAAAAGATTAGCTGGGCATGGTGGCACGTGCCTGTAATCCCAGTTACTCAGGAGGCTGAGGCAGGAGAATGGCTTGAACCCAGGAGGTAAAGGTTGCAGTGAGCTGAGATCATGCCACTCCACTCCAGCCTGGGTGACAGAGCAAGACTCCATCTCAAAAAAAAGAGCAAACCCGTGTACATCCTCTTTGGGAGGGCAGGGTACATCAGCGGATCTCACTCCACTCATTAAAACTTACATCTCTTCGTTTGTTTACTGTGGGACTGACTGGGGTGGTTTCGTATTTGGAGGGTTGGTTGTGAGGATATGAGGAATTCTATTTGTTTGCTTTAACTTGTTCCTAAGGAGTTAAAACTAAGTTTTAGTTCATTTAAAATACAAAAACACTCAAAGCTAATCTGTGCTGATAGAGGTCAGGATAGGGGTTATTCCCCATGGTAAGTTTGGGGAGGGGTAGTGCCTGGAAGGGAACACTAGGGGGTGCTGGTCGTGTTCTGTTTTGTTTTGTTTTGTTTTTTTTGAGACGGAGTCTCGCTAGCTCTGTCGCCCAGGCTGGAGTGCAGTGGTCGGATCTCAGCTTGCTGCAAGCTCCGCCTCCTGCATTTACGCCATTCTCCTGCCTCAGCCTCTCTAGTAGCTGGGACTACAGACGCCTGCCACCTCACCCAGCTAGTTTTTTGTATTTTTTAGTAGAGACGGGGTTTCACCGTGTTAGCCAGGATGGTCTCGATCTCCTGACCTTGTGATCCGCCCGTCTCGGCCTCCCAGAGTGCTGGGATTACAGGCTTGAGCCACCGCGCCCTTGTTTTTTTTTTTTTTTTTTAAGGATGGAGTCTCGCTCTGTTGCCCAGGCGGAGTGCAGTGGCCTGATCTCAACTCACTGTAACCTCCCTCTCCCAGATTCAAGTGATTGTCCTGCCTCAGCTTCCCGAGTAGCTGGGACTACAGGCATGTGCCACCATGCCTGGCTAATTTTTGTATTTTCAGTAGAGACGGGGTTTCACTATGTTGGCCAGGCTGGTCTCGAACTCCTGACCTCGTGATCCACCCACCTTGGCCTCCCAAAGTGCTGGGATTACAGGCATGAGCCACTGCACCCAGCCTGTTTCTTTTGTTTCATTTTTTTCTTTTTTTTTTTTTTTTTAAGAGAGAGGGTCTCGCTCTGTTGTCCAGGCTGGAGTGCCATGGCATGATCATAGCTCACCCCAGCCTTTAACTCCTGGGCTCAAGCGTGCCTCTTGAGTAGTTGGGACTACAGGTGCATGCCACCGTGCCCAGCTAATTTTTTTAAATGTTTTTAGAGATGGGGGACCTGCTCTGTTGCCCAGGCTGGTCTCAAACTCCTGGTCTCAAGCGATCTCCTCCAACCTCAGCTCCCTAAAGTGTTCTGTTTCTGGATCTGAGTGCTGTTATATGGGTGGGATTGGTTGGCTTAATTTGTAAAAGTTAATTAAGTTGCATCTTTATGGTGTGCATGCGTGCGTGCGTGTGTGTGTGTGTGTGTGTGTATATATGAGACTTTTTTTTTTTTTAAATGGAGATACAGTCTCACTCTGTCTCCTAGGCTGGAGTGCAGTGACCCGATCTTGGCTCACTGCAACTGCCCCCTCCTGGGTTCAAGCAATTCTCCTACCTCAGCCTCCCGAGTAGCTTGCCGCCACGCCTGGCTAATTTTTTGTATTTTTAGTAGAGATGAGGTTTCACTCCTGAGCTCAGGCAATCTGCCCGCCTCGGCCTCCCAAAGTGCTAAGATTACAGGCATGAGCCACTGGGCCCAGCTGTGACTCTTTTTTTTTTTTTTAAAGTGACTGGGTGTGGTATCTCACACCTAAAATCCCAGCACTTTGGGAGGCTGAGGCTGGAGGATGGCTTGAGGCCGGGAGTTCGAGACCAGCCTGGGCAACATAGGGAGACCCTGTCTCTACAAAAAAAAATTGTTTTTAAATTAGTCAGGCGTGGTGGCACATGACTGTAGTCCTAGTTACTCAGGAGGCTGAGACAGGATCACTTGAGCTCAGGAGTTCAAAGCTGCAGTGAGGCCTGACTATGCCACTGCACTCCAGCCTGGGTGACAGAGCAAAACCCTGTCTCAAAAATAAAATAAAGAAGTTGACACATAAAATTAACCAAAAAACAAAAAATAAAAAGAGAAAACTAAGTGTGTGTTTTTTAAAGCCAGCTTTTCTTCAGAATTTTTGGTGGGCAGGTCGTGAAAGACAGGTGGGGAAGTAGATCTTGGGCTCACCATCCCTCTAAAAGTATAATTTCTTTTTTTTTTATGTGGAAAGAAATGCATAACTCTGTTTCTGTTCCTGTCCCCCTCTCTGCCTCTGTGGTGCCTGAGATGCTGGGAATCCCATGGCTGGGGCCACTCAGAGGCCACTGGGAACTCTTCCAGACAGTTTGCATCTGGCTGTTAGTGCCAGGGACCAGAGACCCACAGACCTCTTCACAGACCTCCTGACCATGATGTCCCATGAAGCCTGGAAGGCTGTCAAACAATGAAGCAGTAGAGGGATGGGTGTTTGGGCCAGCCCTGTCACTAGATTACTGTATAACTGTGTAATTTGAGTGAAGTCAAATTCCTTGACTTCATTTGTCCCATTTCTTCCTTACTACCAAAAAGGAAGATGTTAGACGGAATTTCATACTCTACTTAACAGTAGGGAAAAACAAAACTTTGGATTAATCCCAGAAGAGAAATGCTGACCCTGTCGCCTTCTGAATTGTAGGAGGGGAGCTGGCGCTGTCTGCATTCTTAGTGCTAGTATTTCTGTGGCTGCACAGCTTACGAAGACTCTTCGAGTGCCTCTACATCAGTGTCTTCTCCAATGTCATGATTCACGTCGTACAGTACTGTTTTGGACTTGTCTACTATGTCCTTGTTGGCCTAACTGTGCTAAGCCAAGTGCCAATGGATGGCAGGAATGGTGAGTGGGTCCAGCCCTGCCAGGAGCTCCCTCCCACCCCAGGGTATATGAGGTACTCTCAGGGTTTGTGCTCTGCTAAGCATTATAAGACATGCAAAACAAAGAGACAGGCCCAGTGCATTTTGCAGAGTTTTAAGGAGATGAGCCTCAAATCGATTTTAAAAGGCCGGGCATGGTGGCTCACACCTGTAATCCCACCACTTTGGGAGGCCGAGGCAGGTGGATCACTTGAAGCCAGGAGTTTGAGACCAGCCTGGCCAACATGGTGAAACTCTGTCTCTACTAAAAATAAAAAAAAATTAGCCAGGCGTGGTGGCACACGCCTGTAGTCCCAGCTACTGGGGAGGCTGAGGCAGGAGAATTGCTTGAAACCGGGAGGTGGACGTTGCAGTGAGCCGAGATCGCACCACTGCACTTCAGCCTGAGCAACAGAGCGAGACTCCATCTCAAAAAAGAAAAGAAAATGAGGGAAGGGAGTGGTGCTTGCATGGAGTTGGGATTTGCAGAGGGGGTGGGGAGCCATTTTGTTGCCACTTAGTTCTTGTGGTTGTTCCCATCACAACAGAGCTTTTCTTCAAGTGATGCTGCCTGAGGGGAGAGGACAAAGAGTACTGTGGTAGTGAAAATTGTGTTTTAGTCTCTAAGCTCTCACTAGCCAGGAAGAGGGAAGCCAAACTATGACCTTGTTTAGGAGAAGGAAATGAAAGGGATTTTTTGTTTTATGGGGGGAGGAGGGGACATTATCTAACACATATGACTACCATTTTTGTAAAAACAATGCATGATTATAAAGAAATCAAGTCACTTGGGGTGATGGAAATGAGTTTATAGTGCTGAGGTTAACCTGACCTTGCAGCCTTAGTATCTGTCAGTCTAGACCCTGTAGGTCTGTAATGACCATTGTCTTTAAACCCAGGGCTCCATGTTTCTAGCTGCCCTGTCCATCCTCGTCAACTCTAGCGATTTCCAACAATCTGTGAGTGAGCTTCCTCCTCAGGTTAGATTTTGGTATGAGTGCCCCATGAAAGTCTTCTCTCTTTTGCTGTAGCTCAACCTAAGGCCTCTGACTAGAGGAGTGATTTTAAAGGAGGATTTATTGACGATCTTTCTCAATTCATGAATTATTCATTGGCTCCAGCCACTTAGCTATCATATCTCTCTGTCTGATTCCTCTGAACTTATTCCTCCCTGGCATGTCTGTGGTGGCATTCTGCCAGCCAGTACAATGGAAGGGGCTGTCATTCCTGGTGGGCAGTGCTGGTTCTCCCCCTAAAGGAACTTTGCAGAGCACTTGGTGGCTGCTAGCTTTCAGTGTGTTCATGTCTGTTGGCATTACCTGCCTCTCCCAGAGTTTCCTCTACTGGCTGCATCTCAACTTCTGCCTTCCCTCCTGCATAGACAGTCAAGGAAGAGGAGCCCATAAAAATAACTTTCCAAGCACTCCTTTCTGAAGCTGTTTTCTGTTTCACTCTTGTCCTTCGAGGGTCATGTGGGATCATTTGGGACAATATGGGGAAAGTTGGTTTCAGTAATTCATTGAGAGAAAACACACTGGGACATTTGCCAACCAAAGGGTGTGATAGAAATAACATGGGCTCCAGAGTCTCATGGGCCTGCGTCTGGCTCATTGAGCTTCTCTGAGCCTCAGAGGCTTCATTAGTAATTACTGACACATACTGATTTCACAGGGTTCTTCTTAAAGTGAAAAGAAGACTCTGCAAACTAGGATGTAACTATAAGGACTGGGATCTTGCCTGACTTATTTCCTGCTTTATCCTTTGTACCTGCAGCAGGGCCAGGCTTAGTAGGCACTCCTTAAGTAACTAATGAATAAACAAATAAATACTCAGTAGAACTGAGGAAATGTGACCCTTCCATCTGCCTCCCTTTTCCTGCATTATAATTCTGGCATTACCCTTAACAAATCCTTTTTCCCATAGGTAAATTCTCAGCATTTAGAGTAAAGGACTTATTAGTGATTTGAACTTCTAGACACTCTAACTTTTCATCCTGTTGACTTGCTCTTGAAGCCTATCAGATTTAAAACTGTATTTTTAATATTTTGCTTATTTCATTTTTGTAGACACAGGTTCTCCCTATGTTGGCAGGCTGGTCTCAAACCCTTCAAGTGATCCTCCTGCCTTGGTCCCCCAAAGTGCCAGGATTACAGGTGTGAGCCACTGTACCCAGTCTGTTTTGAATTTTTTAAAAAATATAACCTAGTAGTTAAATGCCTAAACTTGTAAACACTAAAAGACTATAGTAGATTGATTATATAAAACAAGCTTTTAAAAAATAAATTGACACAGGCAGACCGGTGGATTTTTATGAGTCCTTAACTGTCATTAACTGATTCCTGCTTTGAGGTGGCCATGTGGAATTGCATGATCCTTGGTTCTCTTACTTGAATCAGCTTTTTAGGGTTCCCCCTTGGCTCCAGAGCCTCAGGCTCTTGCCCATTATCAGTGGACACATTTGTTTCTTCAGTCAAGCCTCAGACTAAGCTGACTGCTTCCTGCTGCTCAGAGGGATGTCTCTGTTTTCTGAAGCCAGTGGTTTGCTCCACAGGTCACCAGGTGGTCTGTTTTTCCCATCTTCCTAGCAGCCAGAGAAGAAAGTGGAAGAAGATGCTTTGAGTGTTTCCACTCCTGAAACTCAGTCTCTCGACTGTGTTCTCTCTTATCCAGACCTGGATGGCATCGAGTTGTTCATCTTGCAGTTTACTGTCCCCCTCTTTTGAGAAAGACCCCTGGTAGCCTTTCCACTGGTGATTTCCTTCATTGGCCAGAGCTAGTCAAGTCAGCATTCCGCTTTCAGGCTCTCCCTAGCAGGATGGTAGCTCAGAGAGAGATTTCCTTAGAAAGTGTTTTTCTTCACTGTAAAACATAAGAAGACTTAAAACTGGACTTAGCAAGGTAAACACAAAAGAGTCTTACCATGTGAAAGTAGATCACAGTAGGGGAGCTGAACTTTGTGCTTGAACCATTTAGAGAAGAAGCAAGAGAATGTGTCTGTATGGAATTCTCTGCCACGGGGACTGAAGCTGCCCGTAACTGATGAACATATCTCCTTTGTCCAGAGAGACAGAGCTCTGCCCTCTGTACTGGGAAATTACATCAGGAAATTACATCGGGATATTGAGGAACAGGTTCCCCTCTTTGTGCTTGGGAAATTACATTAGGATATTGAGGAACAGAATAAGTGGATAATTGTGTTTCTGCTGACTAAATGATTTGTTTAATTCCCTGAGCCTGTGAAATCGTTTAGTGTTGGCTAACAATTCTTATTCCTACAGCCTACGTAACAGGGAAAAATGTACTGATGCAAGCACGGTGGTTCCATATTCTCGGGATGATGATGTTCATCTGGTCATCTGCCCATCAGTATAAGTGCCATGTTATTCTCAGCAATCTCAGGAAAAATAAAGCAGGTGAGACCTCTTTTAAAGCCTCTGCATATGGATTTTAACCCTCAGAAGTTAGTTCTCCATGGGCCTGTATATGTTTCCTTCCTGCCCTAGTTAGTTGACTATATCAAATATTTATTTTTGGCAAGACACTTCTCTGGACCTCGATCTTCCTATCTGTGAAAATGAGAGCCTTACATTGAAAGACCTCTCTGGACCCAAGTAGTTCTGACATTCTGTGATTCTACATTTTGTGTCTCATCAGCATGTGAGAACTAAGTGTTACCATGGAGTTAGTACCAGCCACAGCATAAAAACTTGACCTTTAAGTTAGTTTGTGTTGACTTATTACAGGTACAGTTTCCATTAGGTTTTTTGAAATATTAGAAATTGAATAGGCCAGGCACAGTGGCTCATGCCTGTAATCCCAGCACTTTGGGAAGCCAAGGTAGGCGGATCACTTGAGGTCAGGAGTTCAAGATCAGCCTGGCCAACATGGTGAAACCCCGTCTCTACTAAAAATACAAAAATTAGCTGGGTGTAGTGGTGTGGGCACCTGTAGTCCCAGCTACTTGGGAGGCTGAGGCACTAGAATCACTTGAACCTGGGAGGCGGAAGTTGCAGTGAGCCGAGATCATGCCACTGCACTCCAGCTAGGGTGACAGAGCTAGACTCTGTCTCAAAAAAAAAAAAAACTGAATAGTTTTATTTATTTATTTATTTTATTTTTGAGATGGAGTCTCGCTCTGTCACCCAGGCTGGAGTGCAATGGCACAATCTCGGCTCACTGCAACCTCTGCCTCCCGGGTTCAAGCGATTCTCCTGCCTCAGCCTCTCAAGTAGGTGGAACTACAGGCGTGCACCACCACACCCAGCTAATTTTTGTATTTTTTTAGTAGAGACAAGGTTTCACCATGTTAGCCAGGGTGGTCTCGAAATCCTGACCTCAGGTGATCCACCCACCTCGGCCTCCCAAAGTGCCCCAATTATAGGTGTGAGCCACTGTGCCTGGCCTATTATTTATTTTATTTTATTTTATTTATTTATTTGGAGACAGACTCTCACTCTGTCACCCAGGCTGGAGTGCAGTGGCGCCACCTCAGCTCACTGCAACCTCCGCCTCCTAGGTTCAAGCGATTCTCATGCCTCAGCCTCCCAAGTAACTGGGATTACAGGCATGTGCCACCACACCTGGCTAATTTTTATATTTTTAGTAGAGACGGGGTTTCATCATGTTGGCCAGGCTGGTTTCGAACTCCTGACCTCAGGTGATCCGCCCACCTCAGTCTCCCAAAGTGCTAGGATTACAAGCATGAGCCACCGCGTCCGGCCAAAAAATTGAATAGTTTTAATATTTATCAAGTACTTATTTTGTCCCAGGCCCTGTTCTGAGTGCTTTACATACAGCTTCACAATGCTGACATGAGATGACAGACTAGTCTTCATTTTACAGATGAGGAAACTAAGGCACAAAGAGGTTAAGCAATTTATCTAAAGTTACACAGCTAGTAAGTGGGAGAGCCAGGATTTAAACTTGTGCGGTCTGACTCTGGAGTAGTCTGAGCTCTTTAAGTAGTAGCTTGGAGGATTGCTGGAGTAACTGGCTTTTCTCTTGTGCTTATTGACAGTTGACAATTTAACCTAAGCATACGACTTTTCAATATGTAATAGACTGACAGAAGTGTGACAGGATGGTGGTTTACACACATCTATGATACTCTTCTAAATAAGAGTTTCTGGGCTGGGCAGGTTGGCTCACACTGATAATCCCAGCACTTTGGGAGGCTGAGATGGGAGGATCACTTGAGTCCAGCGGTTTGAGACCAACCTGGGCAACATAGGCAGACCCTGTCTTTACAAAAAATTCAAAAAATGAGCCAGGCATGGTGGTGCGTACCTGTGGTTCTAGCCACTGGGGAGTTTGAGACGGGAGGATTGCCTGGCCCTGGAAGGATGAGACTACAGTGAGCCATGACTGCACCACTGCACTCCAGCCTGGACAACAGAGCAAGACTGTGTCTCAAAAAAATAAAAAAAGTTTCTGTAAATGATTTGGGAGTGAAGTGGTGAAACTTTCTTTTCAAACCTTTAAATGCTTATGAGATCTTCTTTTACCCTTTCAGGAGTGGTCATTCACTGTAACCACAGGATCCCATTTGGAGACTGGTTTGAATATGTTTCTTCCCCTAACTACTTAGCAGAACTGATGATCTACGTTTCCATGGCTGTCACCTTTGGGTTCCACAACTTCACCTGGTGGCTAGTGGTGACAAATGTCTTCTTTAGTCAGGCCCTGTCTGCCTTTCTCAGCCACCAGTTCTACAAAAGCAAATTTGTCTCTTACCCGAAGCATAGAAAAGCTTTCCTACCATTTTTGTTTTAAGTTAACCTCAGTCATGAAGAATGCAAACCAGGTGATGGTTTCAATGCCTAAGGACAGTGAAGTCTGGAGCCCAAAGTACAGTTTTGGCAGAGCTGTTTAAAACTCTCCATTCCATTTCTATACCCCACAGGTTTTCACTGAATAAGCATGGCAGTGCCACTCAAGAAAATGAATCTCCAAAGTATCTTTAAAGAATAAATACTAATGGCAGATCTGTGATTTCTGGGTCCACTTTCTGAGATGCTTTATAAAACCAACGAACTGATAAAAAGTAAATGAAACAGGCTGGGCACGGCGGCTCACGCCTGTAATCCCAGCACTTTGGGAGGCTGAGGTGGGTGGATCACGTGGTCAAGAGATCGAGACCATGGTGAAACCCTGTCTCTACTAAAAACACAAAAAATTAGCCGGGCACGGTGGTGGGTGCCTGTAGTCCCAATTACTCGGGAGGCTGAGGCAGGAGAATGGCGTGAACCCGGGAGGCAGAGCTTACAGTGAGCCGAGATGGTGCCACTGCACTGCAGCCTGGGCGACAGAGCGAGACTCCGTCTCAAAAAAAAAAAAAAAGTAGATGAAACTTCTCCAAGCTGCTTCGCAAGCAAACTAACCGAAAATATACAAATAGCTTCACAGACACACACACACACAAAGGAAGAGATAAGATCATCAATGGCTGCGGTAGCCTAGTAGGAATGGCCTATATAATAATATAGTAGGTGCTCAATAACTGTTTGTTGCATTTCAGTAAAGGCAGAATAACCTTTCAAAATAATAGGCTGGGTGCAGTGGCTCACATCTGTAATCCCAGCACTTTGGGAGGCCAAGGTGGGCAGATTGCTTGGGTCCAAGAGTTCAAGACCAGCCTGGGCAACATGGTGAAACCCTATCTCCACAAAAAAATACAAAAATTAGCCAAGAGTGGTGGTACATGTCTGTAGTCCCAGACACTTGGGAGTGGGCTGAAGTGGGAAAATCGCTTGAGCCCAGGAGGTCAAGGGTACAGTGAGCCGAGGTCACGCCACTGCACCCCAGCCTGGCCTGGGCAACAGAGCAAGACCCTGTCTCAAAATAATATATAATTTTCCACCAAAAGTTTCAGGGAAAAATGAGTTTGTTGGAGTTCATTTATACTTTCGCATGTTACCACAAATATCTCCAGTTAAGTAACTATCATTAGCCATTTCCATTCATCTCCCCCTCAAATCATAGCCTCACAGAACACTTTGAAAGCTCTTTAATTTTTTTGAAGTCCCTTGAAGGGAGTACTTCAAAAGTGAAAGCATCAGAAGATAAAATATTTTTATATTTATGCATAGCAAGCCTTCATGAATGGAAGTGACACACTCTGGATTGAATAATACTGTGCCTCATTCATATGTAGTTATTCAAATTGGATTAATGTCTGTGAGTTTATTTGAACTAGCAGAATGCATCTGAAAATATTCAGGAATAAAGTTTATACTTAAAATAGCTTATGTTAAAGAAAGTACCTGTGATTAATTCAGAGGGAAATAAATGCATGGTATAAAACAAAACCAAAAACTTAAAAAATAATACTATAGCCTGAGCAACACATTAAAACTGCACATTTGTGCAGCATAAGATTCTCTGGCTTATTGGCTGAGGTGTTAAGTGTATTCCTTTTATGAAGATGTCCTATTACAGTCAGCTAAGCACTAAAGCTTTGCATTTATATGTACTTTGCTATGGGGGAAAGAACCTTATGATTAATAAGATACATATCAAATGCATAGTCAATCATCCCCATCCCCATCCCTGGGGCTATAACCCGAAACCGTTAAACTAAGATTCCTTTTTTTTTTTTTTGAGACAGAGTCTCATTCTGTCACCCAGACTGGAGTGCAGTGGTGGGATCCTGGCTCACTGCAACCTCCGCCTTCTGGGTTCCAGCGATTCTCCTGCCTCAGCCTCCCAAGTAGCTGGGATTACAGGTGCCCACCACCACACCTGGCTAATTTTTGTATTTCCAGTAGAGATGGGGTTTCACCATGTTGGCCAGGCTGGTCTCGAAATCCTGATCTCAGGTGATCCACTTGCCTCGGCCTCCCAAAGTGCTGGGATTACAGGCGTAAGTCACCACTCCTGAATGCATGTCAAGCACATTTGAAAGTTCTTACAACAATTCTGATGGAGCATTTTCTCTCCCATCAACCAAACACCACTGAAGATTAACCTGTGGCTCACACTACCTAAATAAATGCCATATTTATTTTACTTATTATTTAGAATTTATCATTGTCAGGAACAAAACTCTTTGTACATTGGAAATGGAAAGCATATTGCAATTTGGTCTTAATTTCCACATGAATATCAAGTGTCATTTTTAATAAATTATTTGGAGAAAAATGTATTTTATTTCAGCATGCAATTTTATGCCCAGGTTAGACTAGAGATTTGGCTGATGTTCTGGAATCTCATTGTACTCTTAAGTAAAATAATGAGCATCTGATGACGCACCCTGTCAGGGGTTGTGAGAAAGCTGCAGTGTACAGTTTCTCACCCCTGTTTCTTGCTGTCTCTCTCCCACTCATCCCTGTTTCGTACTTTCCCTTTTCCTTCTTTGCCCAAACATCACATTTCTAGGCAAAGATAAAAGAGGAAATAGTGATGGCCTGAAAGGGGTTCAGAACAACGTAGCATGGCCTTTGGTGAAAGCGTCACCAGTAGGAAATAAATGAGAATTGAGCAGTGCTTGCGGTGTCAGAATCAGCACTGTTTTTTGTGTTGGTGAAAATATTCCATGTGCCTAGCGGGAGAGCATCAGGGATTTTGCAGATTCTTCACAAGGACCCAGAAGTAGCTTAAAGGTAGAGATTCATGATTTTCCTGTTGGCTTAAATAGCCTTAATCTTTCATTTTCTACTGCCATTAAGTCAGGGGAAATGACATTGAACTACCTCATTAGCAGCCTTCCCTTGATTACTGCCTAAAAGTGTGCTGAAAATGGCCTTTGTTTTTGTGAAGCTCATCCTACACACTAACATTTGCTTACTCTGACATGGATTATTTTGTCTCTACAAAGCCGTGCCCTGTATTAGATTTTTACTTCAATGAGTGGTTACTGCTAGAATTCCTACACACACACACACACACACACACAAAACCTTTGCAGATATTTTTGTATGTAGCTTAATAGATACCTGGTTTAAGGAGACTGCAACATTTGCATAAGGTGCCTGAAAACTCAAGAACCATTGATAAGTGAGATCTCTCAAAATGAGCTGATATATTAAAGAAGACTGTAAAACGGTAAATGAGCAAGTCGAATTTCTTTACCCCTGTAAACTATTTAAGCAACTTCTGCCCACTCTTTCACATTACTTATCAGGAGAAAAAAACAAAACAAAACAAAACAAAACATTCAACTGGTTTTTCATAAATATATTAGTCTAATCTTAAGATTTTCCTGATAAATAGACAAGAAACAGTGGAAAGACCAGTGATCCATAAATAATGCATATGATATCTCATCGTTTTTTTCAAATAGCAGTGATCTAGAAAGCCAAGTATTGGTTTTGGGAGAAGTAAAACCTAATTACCCAAATGAAACTATATGTCAAGAGCTACTTTATACATATAATTGAGGAAGTATAATATCGGGTCTCTTCGTTCAAAAAGACTGAATGCTTGAAGCAATTTGAGGATTTTGAGGATACAAGTCCACAAGGGATTTTTTCAACAAAAGGGCACATCTCCCTCAAGCCCAGCCCTCTGGCTTAAACCTCATGGTGCACATGCAGTCTTTATCAGAGCTCGCTGGCCTACACAGCACCTTTCTGGGAAGCAGAAAAGGCATGACCCAAGGAACAGCCCCATGGTGGCAGGGCATGAGCCTTTGTGGGCCAAAAATGTCAACTGGTGATGGGGCCACAGTCAGTGAGCAGAGTTTGGGATGGATCTCAGCCCGGTGTCCCTTGTGCAGTGTACAAACTGCACAACCTTCCACAGAGACCCTGCTCATCATGCTGCCTGCCTGTCTGCAGATTTTGTTCACTCTTGAAAAAACAAAACAAAACAAAAAAACTTGATTGCATGGAATCATCAATTTGAGAGAGACTAGAAGGAATAAGTAAGCACTCCATGCAAAACATCTGTCCTCCTACACACAAAAAGGGGAGTGTGGTGGTTAGCAGGTAAGTGATCCTCAAACAATAGAATGTCTGTATCAGATGCTAGAATGCCGACCCCAAACAGAAATAGTGTTGTTTTCTTCCTTTCTAACTATTAACACCTGCCATTCCAGCTCATTGTTTTAGTACTGCAACTCCAACAATCCATCAACTCTACTGGGATCTCCAGTCTTTTGATCTCATCACATTTTCACTGTCATTCATTTCTCATGAATCTTCTCTTACCTCCTTACCTGGATTAAATTCCTAGTAAATCATTATAATCAGTCCTTTATATATATCCCCAACTCTCTTGCCTCCTTATATTGCTTTTGCCTACCCACTTACCAAAGCCAAAATCCTGGTTAATTCAACCTTCCCTCCTTTGTGTGTGCACCCATGCAGTTGAACTGTGCCTGGAGAAATTCAATACATTAATAGCTCACTTTAAATTCATGACCACTAACCGCAAGTGGCTTTTTTTTTTTTTTTTTTTTTTGAGACAGTCTCCCTCTGTCACCCAGGCTGGAGTGAAGTGGTATGATCTCCGCTCACTGCAGCATCTGCCTCCCGGGTTCAAGCAATTCTCCTACCTCAGCCTCCCAAGTAGCTGGGATTACAGGCGAGCGTCACAATGCCTGGCTAATTTTTGTATTTTTAGTAGCGACGGGGTTTCACCATGTTGGCCAGGCTGGTCTCAAACTCCTGACCTTAGGTGATCCACCCGCGTTGGCCTCCCATAGTGCTGGGATTACAGGCATGAGCCACTTTGCTTGACCTCAAGTGGCTTTTAATGCTGCAGTCATTAAAATTCTCTAGTCCATTTGCCACTCTCCTATTTTACATCTTTTCTCAGAAAAGTGAAGCTATTGGAAAGAACTTGCCCTGGTTGGCACCACTACTTCCACCCACCTAAGCATCTGTGTCTTTGTGCATTACCTTTCCTCGTGTTATTATTGTTGAAGTTGAAGAATCCTTTTTTTTTTTTTTTTTTTTTGGTAGAGTCAATGTCTTGCTATGTTGCCCAGGCTGGTCTTGCACTCCTGGCCTCAAGCGATCTCCCCATCTCAGTCTCCCAAAGTGCTGAGATTACATGCACTGCACCTGGCCTCTTTAAAAGAAAGAAAAAAAAAAATTCTCATATAAATTCTCATATAAATATAAACTGAACATGTGCCAAAGATTTTACTTAACTCACTAATAAAGGAACCACTAAGATGTTGGAACTAGTTTAAAAAATAATCCTAAAAACAGATACATATATAGATACGAGGCATGTCAAAATGAATTTGCTTAAGATGCACAACTGGCCTCTATAATGGGGGAGGGGAATCAACTGTGCCTCCACTGGGCAAAATTCACTATATGTCTATGGAAAAGAATTATTTGCATTTCTATCAGTTATCTGCCACTTACAGAGTTGTAAAATATCTCAAAGACAATGAAAGATACAGATAATAACTTGAAGAGACTACTAGATAAGACATCAGTAATATTTCTTGTTCATTTCATCCATTTACATTTTTTTTCCTGAAACTGTAAACAAACTTTTTTTTTTTTTTTTTTTTTTTTTTTGAGATGGAGTCTCGCTCTGCCACCCAGGCTGGAGTGCAGTGGCTGGATCTCAGCTCACTGCAAGCTCCGCCTCCCGGGTTCACGCCATTCTCCTGCCTCAGCCTCCTGAGTAGCTGGGACTACAGGCGCCCGCCACCTCGCCCGGCTAGTTTTTTGTATTTTTTAGTAGAGACGGGGTTTCACCGTGTTAGCCAGGATGGTCTCGATCTCCTGACCTCGTGATCCGCCTGTCTCGGCCTCCCAAAGTGCTGGGATTACAGGCTTGAGCCACCTCGCCCGGCCCAAACTTTGAATTTCTACCCAAAACTCAGCCTCTTGGGCGCTAGATTGGATTCTCTTTCACCTACCTAAGGACATTGACCATTCTTCCCTCTATTATGTCAATTTTTTGCCCTCTTCTCAACATTCCCACTTTCCCATCAGAAGATAAATCTCTTTTTGAGACAGGGTCCCCTTCTGTCACCGAGGCTGGAGTGCAGTGGCATGATCACAACTCACTGCAGACTTGACCTCTCTGGGTTGGGGTGGTCTTCCTGCCTCACCTTCCTGAGTGGCTGGAATTACAGGTGCACACTATCACACCGGGCTAATTTTTGTATTTTTCGTAGAGACGGGGTTTCACCGTGTTGCCCATGCTGGTCTTGAATTCCTGGGCTCAAGCGATTGGGCCACCTTGGCCTCCCAAAGTGCTGGGATTACAGTCATGAGCCACTGTGCCGGGCCCAATTTTTTTTTTTTTTTTTTTGAGACAGTTTTGCTCTTGTTGCCCAGGATGGAGCGCAATGGTGTGATCTTGACTCACTGCAACCTCTGCCTCCCAGGTTCAAGTGATTCTCCTGCCTCAGCCTCCTGAGTAGCTGGAATTGCAGGCATGCGCCATCACGCCTGGCTAATTTTGTATTTTTAGTAGAGACGGGGTTTCTCCATGTTAGGCTGATCTCGAACTCCCGACCTCAGGTGATCCACCCACCTCGGCCTCCCAAAGTGCTGGGATTACAGGTGTGAGCCACCGCGCCAGGCCCAAATATCTTGATATTTATTTTACTTGTTTATTTTTTTGAGACAGAGTCTTATTATGTCACCCAGGCTGGAGTGCAGTAGTGTGATCCCGGCTCACTGCAAGCTCCACTCCCAGGTTCAAGTGATTCTCCTGCCTCAGCCTCCCGACTGAGATTATAGAAGTGTGCCACCACGCCCAGCTAATTTTCATATTTTTAGTAGAGACGGGGTTTCACCGTGTTGAGCAGGCTGGTCTCAAACTCCTGGCCTCAAGTAATCCACCTGCCTTGGCCTCCCAAAGTGCTGGGATTACAGGCATGAGCCACCGAGTCTGGCCCCAAATATATTTTTAAAACCTAACTCCATTTCCCTCACCAGATACCACCTGATCTCACTAGTTCCTTGGCAGCAAAGCTCCTGGAAAGATTAGTCTATTCTTACTAACATCAGTCCTTTCCCTCCCACTGCTAAACCCCCTATAGTCACTTTTTTTATTTTTATTTTTTTTTGCTCTCAGAACTTTATTAAACTGCTAAACCCAAGAGTTGTTTCTCAGTGTTCATCCCAGCATAGTAGCAGTTGGTTACCTCATTTAAGATGCGTTCTTTAATTGGTTCTGAGACATTACACTGGATTTTCCTCCTACCTCCCTGGCTGTTCCTTCCCAGGTTCCTCTGCTGATCTCTTCTGTTTCCTGATGTCTGAATGTTGAATTGCCCCAGTTCTCAGTCCTGGGTCCCTTTCTTTATCAATACTTGGTGAACTCATTCAGTCTCATAATTTTAAATACTATTTATATGCTGACAACTCCTAAATTTATATATTCAGCCCAGACATCACCCTGACCTCTAGACTCATATATCCAGTTGTCTACTTAACAGCTCTACTTGACTTGAACAGCACTAGCTGTTCTTAATTAAGTTCGACATGATTAAAGGTGAATTTCTGGTTTTCCTCTTCCCCACACCTGAGCCACCTACATTCTTCCTGTTTTTTCACTTACTCGAACCAAAAGCCATGGAGTCTTCCTTGACTCTTCTTTCTTTCACAATCCAGAAATCAGTGGGTCAACGTTTAGAGCATGTCCAGAATCTACCTCTGTTATCATCTTTCTACTAACTACCTTCGTGATTTTCATTCATTTCTTGCCTAGATTATTGCAACCGACTAAGTGAGCTCCCTGCTTTCCCCCTTATACCTTACAGACAATTCTCAACACAAGCTAGAGTGATCTTTCACAAACATAAATGAGATCATGCCACTACTGTCTCCAAACCCTGCAACGCAGCTGCCAATTTCTCTCGGAGTAAGGCTAAAGTTCTAATAACCCACTAGGCCCAATATGCTCTGGCCTCCAGTCATACACGTTACCTCATCTGTTGTTCTCCTCAGTGGACTGTAGATGATCATGTATATGATACTCCTTATACACATCAGTCATGCCATGCTTCAGTGTCTGTGCACTGGCTTTTCCTCTGCCTGGAATGCACTTCTCCAAGACAGCCGCATAGCCTTCTCACTCAGCTTCTTCAAGTCTATGTTCAAACATCACTGTATTAGTTATCTACTGCTGTCTTTAGTCCCCTAAGACTCCAAGTCTTAGGATCTAAAAACAAACATCTATTATCTCATTGTTTCTGGGGTCAGGATTCCAGGTACAACTTAGCGGGGTGCCTCAGCCTCAAGGATTCTCGGCAGTCAGGATGTCCCCAGGGCTGTTGTCTCATCTGTAAGCTCTACTGAGGGAGGACCACCTTCAAGCCCACTCACATGGTTGTTAGTGGGGTTCAGTTCCCTATGGGCTCTTGAACTAAAGGCCCTAGTTCCAGACCAGACACAGTGGCTCACACCTGTAATTTCAGCACTTTTGGAGGCCAAGGCAGGTGGATTGTTTGAGCTCAGGAGTTCAAGATCAGCCTGGGGAACATGGCAAAACCCCACCTCTACAAAAAATACAAAAATTAGCCGGGTGTAGTTGCTTGCACCTGTAGTCCCAACTACTTGGGAGGCTGAGGTAGGAGGATCTCTTGAGCCCAGGAGGTAGAGGTTGCAGTGAGTCAAGATAACCCCACTGTACTCCAGCCTGGGTAACAAAGGGACACCCTGTCTCAAAAAAAAAAAAAAAAAGAAAGAAAGAGAGAGAGAGAGAGAGAGAAAGAAAAGAAAGAAAGAAGAAAGAAAGAAAAAGAAAGAAAGAAAGAAAGAAAGAAAGAAAGAAAGAAAGAAAGAAAGAGAAAGAAAGAAAGAAAGAAAGAAAGAAAGAAAGAAAGAAAGAAAGAAAGAAAGAAAGAGAAGAAAAGAAAGAAAAAAAAAAGGGCCCTTCAGTGGCTGGGGCCTCCTTCAGTTCCTTGCCTCTATGGAGGGACCTCTGCATAGAGCATCTCACAACATGGTACCCAGCTTCCATCAGAGCAAGCAAGCAAGGGTGCGCACAAAAGGAAGACAATCTCATTATAACTTAATCTTGGAAATTAAAGCAAGCAAGAGCGTCCACAAAGGAAGACAATCTCATTATAACTTAATCTTGGAAAAGTCTTGTCACTTTTGCCATATTCTCTTTGTTAGAAAGGAGTTACTAGGTCCAGCCCATACTCAAAGAAAGAGGATACTCAAAGAAGCCCAGGAAATTCAGACTACTGGGGACCATCCAAGAGGCTGCATACCACAGCTGCCTTCTCAATAAGGTGATCCCCTTATTTAAAATTGCAACCCAACCCCCTTGTACCTCTCCCTCTCTCTTCCTCTTCCTCTCTCTCTATCACACACACATTTCCATTTTCCTTTCCGTTTGCTCTAGTAAGCAATAATAAATACTTATTGTTTTGAGTCACCTGGTTTTGAAGGTGGTTTGTCCTGTAGAAATAAACCTCTACAATGTACTTTTTCACGTATGTGACTGACTGCCACTAATACTGCTTGAGACCGTCATTACAAGACTGAAGGAAGGGATGGACGTAGAAATGTAAACTTAGGAAAAAGAAACTATTTTAAAGGAAGGGAAACCAGGAAAGAAGAGAGCTCCCCGCTTCTAGTGAGCAAAGGCAGTCCCCAGGTTTCCACAGCCCTTCTTATTTATTGGGTAGAAAGAGCAGGGAGGAGGAGGTAACGATTGGTCAGCTGCTTAATTGATCACAGGTTCATATTATTACTAATAGTAATAATTATTACATAATTATTACTAACAGGTTCAGATATACCTAATCACAAGAAACACTGTGCTTGGGGCATGACTGCTCTCAGCATTCCTTCTAGTGGCAGATGCAGTTTGTCAGTTTGCCAACATTCTGCGTTTATGAGACAGTCTGCTGTTTACTCATATGGCCTCCAGTGGTATACTGAGTTGATCATGACCCCTCAACCTTTTGGCCTCCAACACACTTAGGTACATTATTTTTTGCTTGTGTTTCTTCAATGTAATGTGAGCTACATGAGGGCAAACATTTTGTTTTGTTTTATTGTTTTGTTCACAGATATATCCCCAGCACTATTAAAGTGCCTGATATATAGCAGACACTCAACATTTATTAAATGTATGACTGTTACTGTTATCTGCATAAGTAACTAGTCCCCTGGCTTACTTTACTCTGTTGCAGAATTGCAATAATATCTTTCTTTCAAAGATTGAATGCAGTTTATATTGACATGTGTGAAATGCATCCAATTGTGCATTTATGTTACCAAGAATCTGGTAACAATTCTCATAAGGAGGAAGTAAAATGAAAGGCAAAATACTTGTCTGGGAATCCATAAACTGTTACAATCTTATCCACATCTTTTGTCAGGTTTTCGATTTTGTTTTTTTTTTTCTTTGAGACAGGGTCTCACTCTGTCACCCAGGCTGGAGTGCAATGGCATAATTGCGGCTCACACCAGCCTCAACCTCCTGGGGCTCAAGCTGTCCTCCCACTTCAGTCTCCCGAGTAGCTAGGACTATAGGCACGGGCCACCACACCCAGCCTTTATCAGGTTTTATTAGAGAAATGCAGCATTTGTGGGAATTGAAATAAATATATTTACCCTTCAAAGTATTAAGATTAAGACCTGTTGGTGAAGAAGACAGTGATTAGTCTTTAACTTAGAGACTTAGATCTTTAATATTTGTTCTTCCCATAAACTTAAAAAAAAAAAAAATCAGCACTTTGAGATTTCTTACTTCCTCACATCTAGACCTATAATCCTGTGATCTGCTATTAACTAATAGCATGACTAGTGATCATGAATTTTTTTTTCCCAAGACGCCCAGACTGGAGTGCAGTGGTGGGATCTCGGCTCAGTGCAACCTCTGTCTCCCGGGTTCAAGTGATTCTCCTGCCTCAGCCTCCCGAGTAACTGAGATTACAGGCACTTGCCACCGTGCCCCGCTAATTTTTGTATTAGTAGAGACAGGATTTCACCATGTTGGCCAGGCTGGCCTCGAACTCCTGACCTCAGGTGATCCGCCAGCCTCGGCCTCCCAAAGTGCTGGCATTACAGGCGTGAGCCACCATGCCCAGCCAATCAGGAATTTTTGACATGTAGATTGTGTAAAATCTTTGAAGTTAAAAAAAATTCATGCCACAGGAACCATGTAATCCAGTAAATGGGAAATAACTCATTCCTCTATATGTTATCCCTCCTTTCTGTCTTTATGCAGTGCAAAATGTAGCCCATAGTAATAGATAGAAAAGGATGGACTTTAGCTTATTAGGTTAATAAGTTACTTCTTATTACTTTAAGTACTTTAGCTTATTAGGTTAATAAGTTTCATCACCCTTTCCCACCTAATTGTCATGGCCAAATTGTACTTCCAATCCTTTTTTATCTTCCATCTGAAATTGTCTATAGAGTTTCCTTCTATGATTTTGCTTCTAAGACATGGAAACAAAGGGGAAAAAATGAAATCCATCATGCTCTGTATGTGCAAGCAAAACCAGGATTCTCCTCTACCAAACTCAGGAAGTTTATACAGGGCACATTTGTGGAAAGAACACAGAAAACACAATGCTTACTAATGATATTTCTCCTCCTGGATCAGACAAGATCAGATTTTTTTATACCAGTTTTGATCAGTTTAATGCCTTATATAAAAGGACCACCTGTTCCCAACTCTTTACACGTTACCCTTCTGAAACAGAAGAATAGCAATTTATGTGTTCAAACTAATGTACTTAACATCTGCTATATGGAAGGCACAGAGGTAGGTCCCATGGGGAATATAGGGCTGCATAAGACAAGATTCTTGCTCTCAAAGAGCATACATTTCAGTATGAAGATGATGTAGATTTATCAACAACCTATTGCTTTAAGTTAAGATCATGGAGGAAATCTGTCAGTGCCCATCATTTCCTTGTCATCTTATCCTCTCTTCTACACAAAGTCCAAATCCTGACGCCTAATAGACTATCTATAGGACCATATGCTGTGCAGTTGCACTCTCAGAAGGGGCCCATGCTTGGTTTAATCCTCTGCTGTTGCCGTCTTGTAATTCTTAGTGATTTTATCTTTGAATTTGTGTTTGGTAAGTGAAGCCAGTAAGACAATGAAGCATGCACATGAGCAGTGGAAACACCCTAGCTGGGAAGACATGCATGTGTGCATGATTTAGGGCAGTCCAGAGTGCAGCTGAGCCAGTACCTGGGCCCAGTTGCAGTGGTAATGATGGCAGCAGCAGAAGTAACAGTCAGGAGAGTAGTGGCTGTGGCTCCAAAGATAGGAAAGGGCTCTGCATATGGGCATTGCCAGAACTAGCAGTGCTCCCACTGGTCGCCTGGGAAGGGACCAGCTCGCCTATCCCTTCCCAGAGCTTAGCCCTGCATCATCTGCACAAATAGTAACTCTCCACCCTGAGTACTGGGACAGGAACGCATTCCGCTAACTTGTCAGTAAATCAGTACAACATGTATACAATAAAAGTGTATACATGAACATAGTCGTAGCATAGTAGGGGGTTATTAGAATTCTTAAAGCATTTAGAATGTCTAGGTTTGAAAACTACTACAACACTGGAAAGCAAATAACCTCAGGCTTAGAAACAGAAATTAAGTTTAAAGATTGTCACATTCTACAGAAAAGAATGCTATTTTCCTAGGAAGTACAAACCAATTGTTTAGCTTGTTTGGCAGGAAGATAATTAAACATTTTTTTTCTTGTAATTGAAGAGTCAGTGACAGAATACATAAACAGGCCTTATGAATTATATACAAATTATGAAGCCACTTTCAGTTTCTTGTAAGACCTCCACAAGTTTCAGGAAATATTTCCTTATGTCTGCAGAAACATTAAAATATCATTGTATAAATTTATACTTAAAATTAAATTCAGATTTTTACTTAAAACTGAGTTGTCTAAGGAGTTAAGTCCCTTTAGAAAATTATTCCACAAGAACCAACAACTCTAGAAGTACTAAAATTTATATTTCATTTTATTTTTTTATTTTTTATTTTTTTATTTTTGAGACCGAGTCTCGCTCTGTCGCCCAGGCTGGAGTGCAGTGGCTGGATCTCAGCTCACTGCAAGCTCCGCCTCCCAGGTTTACGCCATTCTCCTGCCTCAGCCTCCCGAGTAGCTGGGACTACAGGCGCCCGCCACCTCGCCCGGCTAGTTTTTTGTATTTTTTAGTAGAGACGGGGTTTCACCATGTTAGCCAGGATGGTCTCGATCTCCTGACCTCGTGATCCGCCCGTCTCGGCCTCCCAAAGTGCTGGGATTACAGGCTTGAGCCACCGCGCCCGGCCTAAAATTTATATTTCAAAATAATTTATCAGAAATTTATATCAGTGCTGTCACAGTTTATGAAACACTCTTAACAGCTGCATCAGTAGAAAGATCTTTTACAAAATGAAAAATTATCAAAATTTATTTGTGATTTTATATTTTCCAAGACTGGCTGGTGTTGCTTTCAGTCTTATCTATTGGTAAAGAAATTGTGTGACATAAATTTCATATCTATTGAAAATGAAAGTGAAATGAAAAGAATAAATTTTGATGAATTTGCAGAAAATGAGCCAGAAAATACAGTAGTCAGGACATCACATTAATGAATGATTATTGTTTATTGTATTATATAAAATTATGACATCACAACTATTAGTTTTGCAATGTTTAAGTTCATGTAGTTACTCCAGTATCACTATTATCCCTATTACATTAGTATCTTTAACTGTATTTTTTCCTGTTTTTTACAGAAGAGGTCCCATATTTTCATTTTGCACTGGTCTCAGCGAATTACATAGCCAGCAATGACCACAAGTAAGAGTATTACAGATTTTTGTTATAAGCCATCATAGTAGAAAATACATGCCTATGAATGCTTAAGGAGAGTAGAAAAAGAGCAAGAGATGCAAGAAAATGCATGTTCTTAATGTGTGCCATACAAAATCTATCAGGTAATAGGCATTTAATCTATGTTAAGAGTAAAGCAATATAGCCGGGTGCGGTGGCTCATGCCTATAATCCCAGCACTTTGGGAGGCCGAGGCAGGAGGATCACGAGGTCAGGAGTTCAAGACCAGCCTGACCAATATGATGAAACCTCGTCTCTACTAAAAATACAAAAATTAGCTGGGCGTGGTGGCGCACGCCTACAGTCCCAGCTACTCAGGAAGCTGAGGCAGGAGAATCACTTGAACCCGGGAGGCAGAGGTTGCAGTGAGCCAAGATTGTACCACTGCACTCTACCCTGGGTGACAGAGAGATACTCTACCTCAGGGAAAAAAACAAAAAAAAAAAAACAGAGTAAAGCAATATAATACTGTGGGCTATAGTGCAGAATTTGTCATAAGGAAAAATCTGTTTGCATTTGATCCAGGACTGATGTCACAAAGCAATTGGGGACAATGCCTTCAATGGATGCCATTCTCATTCAAATTAGGAGTTTCGGCTGGACACAGTGGCTCATGGCTGTAATCCCAGCATTTTGGGAGGCCAAGGCAGGAGGAGTGCTTGAGCCCAGGAGTTCAAGACCAGCCTCGGCAATGTAGTGAGACCCTCATCTCTACAAAAAATAGAAAAAAAAAAAATAGCTGGGTATGGTGCCATGTACCTATAGTCCCAGCTACTTGGGAAGCTGAGGTGGGAGGATAGCTTGAGCCTGGGAAGTTGAGGCTGATGTGAGCCGTAATCATGCCACTGCACTCTAGCCTGGGCAACAAGAGGGGACTCTGTCTCAAAAATAATAACAAAAATTTACAAATTACGTGTTTTGCTGTCCAAAGCATAAGTTTGACAGAGATAAACATCCATTCAAATGGGAGTCAAATTCATGTGTCTTATAAATAGCAAGCCTGTTAGATTGTCCTTCTATGAGCATTCTTAGTTTTCAAATACGGAGAACTATTTTTCTAAAGATCAGAGAAATGGCCACCACAATATGGGCCCACCTCATCTATTTTGGTTTCTTCAAAATGATGACTCCAATGAACTTTGCAGTAAAAAAATGACAATAAAGATGACTTACTTGTGAAAAGTAAACAGCAGGGAAAAGCACTGAAGCCAGGTAAACCAAACCTGCTTCCCATAAAGTGAAAAAAGATCCACTGAATTATAATTGTTTTTATTTTTATATGATGATGGTTGCATAAACATAACTAATTTGTTGCTGAATTAAGAAACATAAGACACATATTTACCCTAAATAATTTTAGTTCTCTCTTCTGGCTTTTAGTGAAATTATCGATTTCTAGGTGATATAATTTGTGTGCTGGCCGGGCACAGTGGCTCACACCTGTAATCCTAACACTTGGGGAGGTGAAGGCAGGAAGATCACTTGAGCCCAGGAGTTCAATACCAGCCTGGGCAATACAGTGAGACTGTGTCTCTAAAAGGAATTTAAGAATTAGCTGGGCATGGTGGTGTATGTGTGTAGTCCCAGCTATGCAGGAGGCTGAGGCAGGAGGATCGCTTGACCGTGGGAGTGAGCTGTGATCACGCCACTGCCCTCCAGCCTGTGTAACAGAATGAGACCCTGTCTCAAAAAAAAAAAAAAAAAAGAAGTGTGTCAATGCTTTTTTTTCTTCCTTCTTTTCATTTTTATTTTTTCCTCACTCTGTCACCTAGGCTGGAGGACAGTGGTGCAATTATATCTCACTGCAGCCCATATCTCCTGGGCTCAGCCTCCCAAGTAGCAGAGACTACAGGCACATGCCACTATACTCAGCTATTTTTTGTTTTTAAATTTTTTGTAGAGATGGAATTTCACCATGTTGCCCAGGCTGGTCTCAAATTCCTGAGCTCAAGCAATCTGCCCACCTCAGTCTTCCAAAGTGCCGGGATTGCAGACATGAGCCACTGTGCCTGGCCCACTGCTTTTAATGGGCCCATTTTAGCCACATTTCTAGTACTTATATTATTCAAATAGACTCAGAAAAGCTGTAAGCCTGTACAGAATTACAGTGTAAGACATCACAATGTTTTAAAAATTAGAAAAACCAATTACAATACATATAAGAAAGAAAAAATAAATATTCACAATATATAAACCGCTCTTACAAATCAGTGACAACACAACTTTACAGCATGACAGCTTTGAAAGAGGAGCACCAGATACGAACTGTCTGGGGCGAGTATAGAAGAGTCTCACCCAGTAGGGTGAGTGGAATGGTTGGTGATTATAGGCTGACAAAGCCCTGGGCTTTTTCCTAGCCCCAGCTCCCTGCCTTCTCCCCTCACTGCCCCCTCCTGTGACTCTAAATCACTACCTAGCAACTGAGGTTTGGGTTTTACAGTGAAAATAATTTTATGAGTCAGAAAGGAGTCAGAAAAGTGTGTTATCAGATAGCATTCCATCAGCACAGTGGTAAAAGCAACACAAACAAAAAACAGGACTCTTTCTCTACATACTGTCTGGGACTTTGGGACCTTCACTGCAGACCTCTTGTGGCAGTGTATGTGTGATTCCAGTCGTATGGTGGGTATGTGGTTAGGGTATTATTACATCGTAGGTCTATATAAAGGGCCAAGTCCCTTGCTCCGACATGCAAAGAAAGGACTGCAAACTGGCAGGCTGCAGGTCATACCCTGCTCATAGACAGCTACTGTTTTGTATGCATAGTTTTGTAAAATTGTGAATTAGTGTAATAGTTAATTATATGTGTCAACTTGGTTAGGCTATGGGGCTCAGTTGTTTGTTCCAACACTAATAACGATGTGGCTGTGAAGATATTTTGCAGATATAATTAATATCTACAACCAGTCGACTTTAAGGAGTCTACTGTCAATAATGTGGGTAGGCCTCATCTAATTAGTTAACAGCCTTAAGAGCAAAATCCGAGATTTCCTGGAGAAGGACTGTAATATAAAAATCTGGCTTGAGTTTCCAGCCTGCTGGTCTTTTCTAAGATTTCAGATTTGCCGTGTGCCTCCTACTGGTTCTGTTTCTCTGGAGAACCCTGACTGATATAGTTACTATGACACAGACTATTAATTGCTAACCCCAAGAGTCTTTCTCCCTTTATTCCCTATAGAAAGTGCCTCTGAAATAGAGACTACATTTCCCAGCTTCCTTTGCAATTAGCTGTCACCATGCAGCTAAGTTCTAGCCAATAAGATGGAAGCAGATGTGTTTTGCGGCAGTTCCCTTAAAACATACCTGAAGCATACCCTGTGTCTCCTTGTTTTTCCAGCCAGTCCTCCATCCTTCTGCTGGGAAGTTGGATGCTAGAGCTCTTGCAGCCACACTGGGCCATGAAGATAAAGGTCACCCCCTAGGAATGATAGAGCAGAAGGCTGGAAGGAACCTGGATTCCTGATCTCTGTGGAGCCAGTGAACTGCCTCTAATGAAGGAAAACATTTATCTCTCATTTATGCTGCATGTTCTTTTCGATTTTATGTTATGTTTAGTGGAGTATAATCCTAATTTGATACAATTGCCAACTTTTCAAAATTAGGAAATTTCACACAAATATTCAGCTCTCTGGCTTTTCTCTTGAAAATTTGGTGCATCTGACAAAACTTGAGGTCATGCTTTCCATTGCAGCAATTGACCTGGCAGAATAATAGATGCCTGCTTCAGACAGGGCTGGAGACCCCACTAATTTTTTTTTTCCCCTCATTTAGACTGGGGAGTGGGGCAAGTTGGAAAAATTGTGGATGCCTACTTTATAACTTTGTCTTTCTCCCTGCATCATTTTTAGCAAGAACATTTCAACATTGATGTAGTCTACAAGGGAAGATACTGCGAGAGGAGAAAGGAAGAAACCTTTCAGGCATCAGTTAGGGTGGGTCTTTGGTTAAATTCTTTCAAACAAAAGAACGGCCTGAAAAAATCAAGCTGCAGGCACAAATAAGGAGATCTGCACAGGGGGCCTTGCCTAAGACATTCCAACAGCCGCACAGATACAAAAGCCTACAGAGATGACTTGCCCAGATATGCATGCAGTGGAAAATTCCATCCCCTAACACATGCACAGTAAGGGGAACAAAGCAATACAGAGTAAAACTTTAGCTAAGGACCCACATTCACACTAGAAGGATGAGGAGCTACCAGAAATTCATATCTTATGCAAATGAGATGCCCAGTCCTCACTAGTTTCTTATAAAAGCCTTTGCTTAAACAGCAAAGCCTTTGTAAAAACAGCAACCCTCTTCCGGGTCCGCTCTTCACTGTGGAGAGCTTTCTTCCTTTGCTTATTAAACTTTCGCTGCAACTTCACCCTTTGCATCCACGCTCCTTAATTTTCTTGGTCATGAGATGAAGAACTCAGGTGATACTTCACAATGAGAGACTGCTACATTATGGTGCACTGGTGAAAATGTAACATTTCTGATGGTGGTGGAAGCAGAGGCCATCCTTTGCCGTTTCATGCCCAATTCTGTAGGCCTGCCTCAGGGAGAAGGGGTGCACAGGTCTCAGCATCCATAGACTTTTCATGGCGGTGAAGTTCTACTCTCAAGGTTTGGGAAGAGGGAATGAGAGGGTCTTCTACTCCATGGCTGCAACTTTTTCTCATTTTAAAGATCCTCATCTAGTCTAATGGATTTATATTTCTATGGCTGATGTAATTTTGACCCTACTTCTTGGTAATATCCAAGCCTTAATTTGATGAAAGAGTATCACCCCCACCTAATTTCCGATCACCTCTCTGCCCTGAGTAGCTTCATCAAACTTCACACCTTGACTTGACAATGGAGAGAGGATTTCCCCTAACCTGGGGGAGGATGGAGAAGATGGAGGGGATGGAGGGTGGAGCCTCAGTTGCTGTTAGACCTAAACCAGATTTGGCAATAATTGGGGGAGGTGGAGTGCCCTGGGTTGAAGGATTCTTGGTGAGTTACAGACCCATTATTGTCTTTGGCTGTAAATGAACTCAAGGTCGCTAGGAAGTGAGCAGAAAGTCAGATGAACTCTGTCTCTCAGAGGCAGGCCAAGGGCAAAGAAGGCACAGAAGCCACTTCAAAAGTGCTCAGGCCTTTTGGGAGGAAGGAGTGGGTATGGAATGGTATGGAATGAGGCTGACTTTCAAAGATGAAGCTGTGACAGATCAGAAATCTGTATTTTTGAGCCAGACTATGTCTGTGTCTAGATTTGCCTTTGTCTTTTTGTTGTCAAAATTTCATTAAACTAATTATTCATTCATGTATGAGTGTTTTCTACTGCCAGGCACTCTTTAGACAAGATTCCAACCCCAATGACACTTACGTTTTAGTTGCCAATACAGATAATAAATATAAGAAGTAAACAAAGGCCGGGCATGCTGGCTCACACCTGTAATCCCAGCACTTTAGGAGGCCGAGGAGGGTGGATCATTTGAGGTCAAGAGTTCAAAACCAGCCTGGCCAGTATGGTGAAATCCTGTCTTCACTAAAAATACTAAAAAACAAAAAACAAAAAAAAAATCACTGGGCATGGTGGCACATGCCTGTAATTCCAGCTACTCGGGAAGCTGAGGCATGAGAATTGCTTGAACCCAGCAGGCGGAGGTTGCGGTAAGCTGAGATCACACCACTGCACTCCAGCCTGGGTGACAGAATGCGACCCTGTCTCAAAAAACAAAAAGCAGGCCGGGCATGGTGGCTCACACCTGTAATGCCAGCACTTTGGGAGGCCGAGGCCAGCTGGTCACTTGAGGCCAGAAGTTCAAGACCATCCTGGCCAACATTGTGAAACCCATCTCTACTAAAAATATAAAAGTTAGCTGGGCATGGTGGTACGTGCCTGTAATCCCAGCTATTCGAGGAGGCTGAGGGAGGCGAACTGCTTGAACCAGGACTTGGGAGGCGGAGGTTGCAGTGAGTGGAGATCACGGCCCTGCACTCCAGCCTGAGCTACAGAGTGAGACTCTGTCTTGAAAAAACAAAACAAAACAAAAAAAGAAGTAAACAATTAGATAATCAGGATGGCCAGGCGTGGTGGCTCATACCTTTAATCCCAGCACTTTGGGAGGCCAAGATGGGCGGATCACTTGAGGTCAAGAGTTTGAGACCAGCCTGCCCAACACAGCAAAACCCTGTCTCTATTAAAAATACAAAAATTAGCCGGGAGTGGTGGTATATGCCTGTAGTCCCAGCTACTCAGGAGGCTGAGGCAGAAGAATCACTTGAACCCAGGAGGAAGAGGTTGCATTGAGCCAAGATCGTACCACTGCACTCCAGCCTGGGCAACAGAGCAAGACTCTGTCTCAAAAATCAAAAAGATAATTTCAGGCAGTGATAAGTGCTACGAAAAACTTTCAAAAATTCCCACACTTAAAAAGAACCAACAATGAGACAGAGTGACAAGGGTGAATGGAAGAGTCTATTTTAGATGGGTGGTCTGGGAAGGCTGCTCTTGAGGAAGTGAACTTTAACCTAAATGACCAGAAGATCTAAAAAAAAAAAAAAAAAAGAGTGTTCTCAGAAGAGAAAAGCAGAAGAAGTATAAAGAGTCTGAGGTGGAAACAAGCTCTTGGTTGGGCATGGCACATGAGGTGGAGAAAGCCAAGAGACAAGGTCACACAGGGAGGCAGGGGTAGCTCACATTAAACTTTCTTTTCTTTTTTTTTTTTTGAGACAGAGTTTCGCTCTTGTCACCCAGGCTGGAGTGCAATGGTGCAATCTTGGCTCACTGAAACCTTTGCCTCCCGGGTTCAAGCGATTCTCCTGCATCAGCCTCCTGAGTAGCTGGGATTACAGGTGCCTGACACCATGCCCAGCTGATTTTTTTATTTTTAGTAGAGATGGGGTTTTGCCATGTTGGCCAAGCTGGTTTCGAACTCCTGACCTTAGGTGATCCACCTGCCTCAGCCTCCCAAAGTGCTGGGATTACAGGTGTGAGCCAACGCACCTGGCTTAGCTCACATTAAACTTTCATTCAGAAACAGGGGCTTTGGACTTTATTCTCTGTCCATTTAGAAGTCATTACTTTTAAGCAGTGGAATGAAATTATTTTAATTTTGAAAGCTCATTCTGGCTGCTGGTTAGATTCTAGATTGGCAGAGGCAGGAAGACCAATTAGGAGGCCATTTAATGGCCTGGGTGAGAAATGACACCTCGTTTGTACAAGGTGGTAACAGTGGAGACAGAGGTGAACAGATTCAGATAGATTTTAGAATTAGAGACAAAATTTGCTGGTGGATTGGATGTGGGGTATGGGGGAATGAAAGTAATCTAACATGGTGGATGTTGGTTCCATTTACTGAGATGGAAAGCCTGAAGGAGGAACAGGTGTTTGGAGGGAGATCAAAAGACCTGTTTTGCCCTTGCTCTGTTGGAAATGCCTGTGAAACATCCAGAAGGAGATGCGAGTAAACAGTTGGATAAATGAACCTGGAACATGTATTTAGCATTCTTTTTGGAATTTTCAGCCTGCTTGTGGAAACCTAGGAAAACCCAAGAATGTAGGGAAAGGGTTGCCCTCCCTTTCCCCTGTACCAGCAGAGTTCCCACACAATGGTCCCCATCATTTAAAGGGGTTTAGCAAGCTGATGGGTAGCAGTGTGCTTTGTTTCATGTGCTTTAAAGAGTTGAGAAGGTCAAGCAAGTTGCAAATTGCTATTCATCATTCACTTACATTTGCTGAGTGCTTTAATTTTTTTTTTTTTTTTTTTTTTTTTTTGAGACAGAGTCTTGCTCTATTGCCCAGGCTGGAATGCACTGGTATGATCTCAACTCACTGCAACCTCCACCTCCCGGGTTCAAGCCATCTCTTGCCTCAGCCTCCCAAGTAGTGGGGACCACAGGCACATGCCACCACACCCAGCTAATTTTTGTATGTTTAGTAGAGATGGGGGTTTCACCATATTGGTCAGGCTGGTCTCGAACTCCTGACCTCAGGTGAGACACCTGCCTCAGCCTCCCAAAGTGCTGGGATCATAGGTGTGAGCCACCGTGCCCAGGCTGAGTGCTTTAAATTTGAATGATCTTCAGTTGACTCTTAGCGTGAAGTTTCTGGTTTCTGCTTTTCCTCTTTCCTCTATCTCCCTGCCCTGGCTTCTCTAACCAACCTTTGCTCTGTGGACTATTTAAGGCAAAAAACTTTAATCTGCCCTTTGCTGATTATGGGGTAGGAGGGTTCTCCAAAAGAGTTCAGGAAATAGCTCACTTCTCCCTATTTCTGAAACATTGAGGATGAAAACAGAGAGTGACACAGACAGGAGGCTGGGTTGGAAGGAATAATTTTAGGTCTGGTGGCCAGGTGGGCTGGGCTAATACTGAAGTCCAGAATCAAGAGCTGTTCCCACCCAGTTACAGGCAGCACTGGGCTGGGGGCAAGCCCCGCAGAGAACAGCAGATAATGTTTTTCCTTTAGGGGTCTGTCTCCCCAGAGGAAGAGGGCAGTGGAGCTGAGCCCAATATGCTCAGTTACACAGCTCAGATGGACTCTACATCATCAGAGGGGAATGACGAAGGCACTGAGAGAGGCCAGGAAATAGTCCTTTTCTTTCTTTCTTTTTTTTTTTTTGGAGACGGAGCCTCTCTCTGTCGCCCAGGCAGGAGTGCAGTGGCGTGGTCTTGGCTCACTGCAACTTCCATGTCCAGGGTTCAAGTGATTCTTCTGCCTCCGCCTCCCAAGTAGCTGGGACTATAGGCACACACCACTATGCCCGGCTAACTTTTGTATTTTTAGTAGACACGAGGTTTCACCATATTGGCTAGGCCGGTCTCAAACTCCTGACCTCGTGATCTGCCCGCCTCGGCCTCCCAAAGTGCTGGGATTACAAGCATGAGCCACCGCACCCGGCAGGAAATAGTCCTTTTCACAGAACCCTAGAGTGGAGAAACAGCATTCCCTAACAGTTAATGAAAATGTTCACCATTAATTAATTGGCTGGTCTTATATGTTTAAATTTTCATAAAGTAGATTTTCAGTAAGTGGAGCATAGGTGAATTCAACAAACAGATATAAGGCATAATTCTGCTACTTACTAGCTGTGTAATTTGGGGAAAGTTCCTTGACCTAAGTCTCAAATTTCTCATTTGCAAAAAGGATGACAGAAATAATTTATGTAACACAGTGCTCTGACTGGATCAGAATAGCATTCAATAAAGTTTTACTACTACTTTAATAACTATTCCTATTACCTTCTTATATAACCTACTGGGTGCTAGGAATATAAAGATAAAAGGCATAACCTTACCATCTAGAAGCTTAAGGCCTAGTAAGGATGTTGGAACAAAAGACATTAAAATACAGTGTAGACCCGGCGCAGTGGCTCACACCTGCCATCCCAGCACTTTGGGAGGCCGAGGTGGGTGGATCACTTGAGGTCAGGAGTTTGAGACCTGCCTTGCCAACATGGTGAAACCCCGTCTCTACTAAAAATATAAAAATTAGCCAGGCATGGTTGCGGGCGCCTATAGTCTCAGCTACTTTGGAGACTGGGGCAGGAGAATCACTTGAACCTGGGAGGTGGAGTTTGCAGTGAGCTGAGATCACACCACTGCACTCCAGCCTGGGCTACAGAGTGAGACTCCATCTCTACATAAATAAATAAAAAATAAAATATAGGACAGGCGCAGTGGCTCACACCTATAATCCCAGCACTTTTGGGAGGCCAAGGCGGGCAGATCATGAAGTCAGGAGATCAAGACCATCCTGGCTAACACAGTGAACCCATCTCCACTAAAAATACAAAAAATTAGCCAGGCGTGGTAGCACATGCCTGTAATCTTAGCTACTCAGGAGGCCAAGGCAGGAGAATTGCTTGGACCCGGGAGGCAGAGGTTGCAGTGAGCTGAGATCACGCCACTGCACTCTAGCCTGGGCAACAGAGTGAGACTCTACCTCAAAAATAAATACATAAATAAAATAAAATACAATGTAATGCACATGTAGTAGTGTTTCTTTCCATAGGATGCCTGACAGTGGTTACATTTTAGTAAGACTATATCAGTGTAGGCTATGATAAAAAAAAATCATCTTGGAATTGTTGAGCTACCTACATCCTTATTGGGTAGGGGGTCAAATAAGTAGCTTCAGTTGTTCTTCAAGAAAGGTACCAGGAAAGCTCCTACGGTTTTCCAATTTTTTTTTTAAGGGAGTCACCAATGAGGACTAGAAGGATGATGGCTCTAAACCCTCATGGTGGTGAAAACTAGAATCAACCTTGATTTAGCATGCCTGAGCATGGACCCCAGGAGGTAGATGTGTGTGGAAACAGAAATAAATCCCATGAGAATCAGACACCTAGAGCCTAGCCTAGCAGCACTTGAGGGCCCTTGGATCAGGGTGACACTGGGGCAGGCTAGAAAGGTCTTACTCTGGCCCAGATTCTGGTGCTTTGCTGACACCACTGTGCCAGTTCGCCAATGCTTTATCTCCATTTACGTTACATCTGCCAAATAGCTTTGCTGCCTTGCCCCTGAGCCACTGCACACTCAGGAGCTAGTGCTTCAGCATCCTGCAGCTGTAGCCCGGAAGTCCTCACTGCCTCATATGCTGAGATGACTGAATTTGGCCAGGAGTCCTTCCTGAGACAGCCCTGGAGTGTGGGCAGCCCATCCTACAAAATAAACAAAGCAGCCTTCAGCAATGAGGGACACACAGCCAGTTTTGCTACATTCACCCTTCTGGCTCTGTCTTTAGTCTAAGCTGCTCCTTTCAGGTCCCTCCCTTGGGACCTCAAGCCTCCCTTTCAGGCCCCTTTTAAGCACAGCAATTCCTGTATGCATTAAGGGGAGGTAGTTGAAGAAGTTTGGGCTTCTGGGTTTTATGTTATTACTGGCTTATGAAAGCTCAAACATTTGCACTCCAGGGATGATAGTTGCATCTGTTAAATTTAGTGTAAAGCTGCCTCCTTACATATTTTAAGTTCAGCCTAAAGGTTTCCCCATACTTAGTGAACTGTAGCCTAACTGGGTGTGTAAACAGACTGTAACCTATTCTTGTACGAATCACAGAGTTTTGGCCGATCACAAGTGTCCAACTGTTCAAACCGTGTTCAAATAAGGCAAACCCCAGCTATAACCAATCCAGCTGTTTTTGTCCCTCAATTATGTTTTCTGTAAGTCACTTTATTTTTTCCGACCACTCGGCAAGACTGGAGCCTCTCTGAACTTACTTTGGTTTGGGGTCTTTTTGATTTGCAAATCATTCTTTGGGTTCTTTGCTTGATTAAACGCTGTTAATTTGCCTAAGGTTTTTCTTTTAACACACCCCAAACTGTGTGGCGGCATCCTACTTACACAATAATAGAAGCATGCATAAAGCTATAACATGAAGGAACAAGTGACAAATTCTGTAACGGCAGGTGTTAGGGAAAACTTCTGAGAGTGGAGGCCTGAATAGGTTTTGGAAGTATGAGTAGGAGTTTACAAGGAGAGAATGGAGGAGGGGGAATTGCGGACAGAGCAACATGGAGGGAGGCCGGGAGCGCACACCTGTAATCCCAACACTTTGAGAGGAGGAGGTGGGCGGATCACCTGAGGTCGGGAGTTCGAGACCAGCCTGACTAACATGGAGAAACCCCATCTCTACCAAAAATACAAAATTAGCCGGGCATGGTGGACTATGCCTGTAATCCCAGCTACTCGGGAAGCTGAGGCAGGAGAATCGCTTGTACCGGGGAGGCGGAGGTTGCAGGGAGGCAGAGGTTGCAGTGAGCCGAGATCGCGCCATTGCACTCCATCCTGGGCAACAAGAACGAAACTCCGTCTCAAAAACAAAAAAAAAACCAAAAAACAAAACAAAAAAACATAGACGGAAATTTTACTATCCTATGACAAACACGGTATAGGTTCACCCACTTTCCCACAGATTGTTTTGGTAAATTAATTTTTTCTTTCAGTTAGTGATAAACTTCCTTAGCTCTTTACTGAGTACAGGTTTACTGTATGTAAATATGTGTAATATTAGATTAGTGCCTGGCACATGGTTAGCACTATCGATTTTTATTGGGGAGTCGGTCTCAGTCAAACTTATGGTAGCTCACTTTTCTTTTGGGAAGACGTAAAAATATTCTCAAGCCTTTAACTAACCATCCTTTCCTGTCTTCTAGTCTTGTTCACCCAAAGCTCCATCCTGCAAAAGTCTTAAACAGTCCATTTCAAAAGCCCAGCATTTTTAAAGGGTCTAAGGAGTAACACAAAACAAGATGCACCCAAAACGTCAAGGCCATACTGGACGAGAACAACGTTAGCCATTTTTGGTCTGGGGTAATTATAGGCAGCATCTTAAAACAAGGCTTGAAAAATGTCATGTTATTTCCAAATCCCATTTCAGAATTAAAAAAAAAAAAAAATAGCGTTTTGAGCCCCGAAGAACGTTTCTGGCGGTAGGTGGGCGCATGGAAGGTGGCACAGAGGCTCGGCAGGGGAGAGCGGAACAGAGCTGGGCGTGGCGGTGCCTGCGAGCCAGCGCCACGTAACCAGAGGCGCTCGCACTCTTTTGACCTCTAAGAGAGACTAAACGCAGGGAACAGCGGGTGTGGACATGACGGCGGAAGGCTCAGGAGGAAGTAGACGTGAAGACCCCCGCAGTCCTGGGACCGTGGGGCAGAGAGAGAGAAAAGAGGCCCCGGACGCGGCGCTGGTAGGATGCGAGCAGAGGGAGGACACGCGGCGCCGGGTACCTGCCGGGGGCGCCGGATCCAATGGGAGGAGGGCGCGTGCCGCACCTCAACCTGGCCGAGGACGTCACGACGCCGAGGCGGACGCCGGGCCAATGGGAGGCCGTCGCGGGCAGGGACGGGGCCGAGAGGAGTCGGGGCTGGGTCGCGCGGAGTCGTTTGGTTGACTCCAGTGTAGCCGCCGCCGAGAGGACTGGGGCTTGTCCCTCACCTTACTCCCGCCGCTTGCACTTCCTGGATGGTGCTGACTGCTCTCTAAGCGGAGGCGGCGGCGAGTCGTAAGGACGCGCCGCGGCGGCTGTTCGGGGTCGAGGCTTCCAGTCGCCGCACTTCCTCTTGCGGCGCCCGTGCGCTGCCGGCCCGGCGGGCGGGATGGCGGCAGCGGCCCCAGGGAACGGCCGCGCATCGGCGCCCCGGCTGCTTCTGCTCTTTCTGGTTCCACTGCTGTGGGCCCCGGCTGCGGTCCGGGCCGGCCCCGATGAAGACCTTAGCCACCGGAACAAAGAACCGCCGGCGCCTGCCCAGCAGCTGCAGCAGCAGCCGGTGGCCGTGCAGGGCCCCGAGCCGGCCCGGGTCGAGGTGAGCGGGCCGGGCCGGGCCGGGGCGGCGGGGGATGGGGCGGGCTGCGCCGGGTACCAGGCTCCAGGCCTATGAGAGCGCCGCCCTCCGCCGGCCTCTGCTGGGGGAGGGGAGCCCGGCCCCTGCTCCCGGGGTGGAGGGCGGTCGGCTGCGCTGTTTTCCGGTGAGGCCTGGTCCTGCCCGCTCCTTTAGGGAAAGGGAGAGGGAGAGTCCAAGAGGAGCCCGCTGTAAACGTTGATCTCCGGAGGACCAAGGTGCTGCCCTGGGATGGGCGTTTTATTGATCAGATGTGTCTTAGAGTAGCTGGAAAGACTCATCCCTACCAAAAAGTTTTTAACAGATGGCTGCTAGGTGGCTTTTTGTATTCCCTGAGGATCATCACATTGGCCATTTCATTGTTGAAATAGCTTATCCCAAACTGCTTACCCAAATTCGACTTGGCACTGCCTGTGCTTTTTGCCAAATAAATATGGATTATGAACCATGACTCTCACTTTTTTAAAACGTGCTTTGGCTAGCAGGAAGTACCCGTTAGGAACGCAGAGGAATTAGTCTCCGGCAGTACAGCGTGCTGCAGCGGTGTGGGATGCCAAAACTACGTTTATAAGTAAAACAGAATCCTGTATTTTGTCCTTCACTGAATAGATACTGTAAATTAACTTTTTAATCTGTTAATAGAATCAGTCCTTAGTCACTTGGCGGCGTTCTAACATTTTTTCTCTCTCCCAGTCGTGGGCTTTCGCGTTATTTCCAGTATCTACTCCCTGAATCCTGGCCAGTGTGGTACTCAAACCCCCACTCCCACCCAGGCCATCTCCACGTAACTAATCTTCCCAAACAATGAATTCTGCCATCTTGTCAGAAGTCTTCGGTGAGTTGCCTCCACTCATTTCAGTCCAGCCTTTTTAGGAGAGTGATGTTCAGGTTTCTCCTGATCTGGCTCCAGCTCACCTCTTGGCTTTTTGGCCACCGCTTTCTTGGCTCATATGCTAAAGGGATGTGCTCATCTGCAAAAAAGAATGTGCTTCAAGAACGCTTTGGGACAGGCCTTGTGCTCTCTTGCCAGTTTCTCCCTAACACAAGACCTTTTCAAAGGAAAAAAAAGACCTTCGAGTTTGAAGCCACGGATCAACTCTTCCCGCCTTGGAGAACCAGCAGATACCTACTCTCTGTGAAGCCTTCCCTAAAATTTCTTGGTTAAGAGTGATTTATCTCTGACCTTTCCTTTCCTTTCCTTTCCTACCTCCTCTCTCGTCTCTCCTTTTCTCCTTTCCGTTCCTTTTTCCTTTCCGTTCCTTTCATTTCTCCTTTCCGTTCTTTTCTCCTTTCCGTTCCTTTCTCTCTGTTCCTTTTTCCTTACCGTTCTGTTCCTTTCCTTTTCCTTTTCCTTTTCCTTTTCCTTTTTCTTTTTCTTTGTTGAGACAGGGTCTTGCTCTGTCGCGGAGGCTGGAGTGCAGTGGCGCCATCTTGGCTCACTGCAAACTCTAATTGATCCTCCCACCTCAGCCTCCTGAGTGGCTGGGACTGCAGGCGTGTGCTAACACGCCCGGCTAATTTTTGTTTATTTTTTTTTTAAGAGAGGGAGTCTCACTGTGTTGCCGAGTCTGGTCTCAAACTCCTGGGCCCAAGCGCTTCTCCGGCTTTGGCCTCCCAAGTGCTGGTGAGCTCTCATATCGGTGCATTGTTTTTGTGTTTCATGTTTTCGTTACATGTTACTTTCTTAGGCTTTTCCAGTTTTCTGTTGTTTTTCTGTGTAAGACCATAGGATAGAAATTTCTGAGAGACTGATCTTAGTTTCACTAAGCAAGAACATTTGTAAGAATCAGTGCTGTCCCAGATGTAGTAATCGATATTGAGAAATAATGAAGTTCCCCTTACTGGAAGTACTCAGGAAGAAGTTGAATAACTAACTGCTTATGAGGAGATTTCTGGTGTGGGAGGGAAGCTGGGAGCTAAAGTTACTGGAAAGTGAAGATTTTGTGAGCCGATTTCATCCTCACAACAGCCCGTTAAACAGGCAGAGGAGGTGCCGTTTTCCCGTTTGTGGATGGAGAAACCTAGGTTTGGAAGGAGTAATGGTTTAATATCACAGCTAGTTTTCAGCAGAACCAGAGTTAGAATCTGGACTTCTGTGCCTTACTAAGTTTTATTAGCATTCATTGTGGCTTAACTTACTCTTGACTTATTTAATTCATTAATGGATTTTAATGGTTTATTGGATTGTATGCTGGTGTAGTTCTTTGAGCTTGAGCTTAGCTTTCTCTTTCTCCTTTTTTGGGGAGCTTTATTGTGTATATTGTGGCATGTTTACACACACATCTTGCTGCCTTGGGTTCTTGCAAGTTGTGTACATGTTTTTATCTGCCCCTACTAGCTTTTGGGTGTCTTGAGAGCACGACTCTGGCTTACTCATCTTTGTCTATTCCAGAGGACCTTGTCTGTTCGGCATTTATTAAGTAATTTTCAAAGGCTGGGTAGAAGTATTTGCATGTCAAGTTTATGTCAGCGTTTAAATACCTTTATGGAAAAACTGGCTGTAAAATAAACTCAACCAGGAAAAAAAAAACAGCAACCCTATTTTAAGAGTCTATCCAACATTTTTTTTTTCTTTAAGTTGCAAAGGGATCCACCAGTTGGAATTACGAAAATTCAGCTTTTATTATCTGCTGGATATAACGTGATTTTGTAACCATTATTGGATTGGTGTTGGTTTAAACAATTTAGTTTTAGCTGACTATATGGTTAATTCTCAGACTCTTATGAAGTTTTTTTTTTTTTAAAAAAAGAGAGAAGATCAAAAGCACTGAACTCATGAGTAATAAATAACCCATGATAACAGAAGTATAATGGAGTGATGTCAGAGGTGTACAAGAAGTGTGAATCATTTAACATGTGAAGCCAGGGTCTTTAGTCCACTTGCGGGGGGCAAAGTGGTGAGTGGGCTTCTCCATCTTTTTCCCTCTACCTGCCCTGCTGCCCCCAGGCATATGCTTAGAAGTGGGGCTCCCATTTACACTGCCCTGCTTGTCTCTCCTGTGCTCCGCTGACCCTGCTTGACATGTCCACTCCAGGAATTGAACTGAAATGCTGATACATGAACTTAATTCTTAGTGTTCATCTTTTAGCCCTGTCATTTACCCCAGTATCACGTTATTTTAAAACAATCACTATTTTGGATTAAGTTAATTGTGTGAGTGAGAGAGAGATTATGAATATGTAACTTTGCAGGTATTTTGTTGAAGTTTTAGTCATATCGGGATTTTTAATATAGAAATAATAAATGTAGAGCTACTAATATCCTTTTAAGAAGCTAGGAAAATCTAGCCATGCAAAATGCCACAGTGGTAGAAACAGTGTCCAGTAAACATGTTAAATGGTCTTAAGGATTCTTGTCTTTTAAAGTTTTATTTAATTTTTGTTATAGAGACAAAGTCTTCTTATAGCTCATAACTCATTGCAGCCTCCAGCTCCTGGACTCAGGCCATCCTCCTGCCTCAGCCTTCTGAGTAGCTGGGAAGGGGTCCTTGTCTTTAAAACTAGGGGTGTGGAGGGAAGGGCGGGTGTAATATAGTATGATTTTTCTCTTTAATATTTTCATATATTGGTGATTCATTTTAGTTATACACATATTTATTATTGTTTATTCTAATTTTGTATTATAGTAGAATATAATTGTCTTGTTGTCTTCCTTTTTTTTTTTTTAAGAGACTGGGTCTCACTATGTTGCCCAGCCTGCTCTCAAACTCCTGGGCTCAAGGGATCTTCCTCTCTTGGCCTGCCAAAGTGGTGGGATTACAGGTATGAGCCATCATGCCTGGCCTTGTCTTGTTTTAATTATATTTTTATGTAACTTTTTGATACTGCTCAAGTATGTTTTCCTCTATCTACAGTACTCAGTATGCTGAAAGATTTTTCTTTCACATGTTTTCTAAACTATGTAATATAAGTGTCATTTGCTTTTTTCCCCACCTGATGGAGGTAAAAAATGATCCAAGTAGTTTAACAGCCATATAAGCAAGAGTTGAGCATTGCTGAATATGTAAGTTTCAACGGATTTGCTTTGCAACTACATGCAGTAGATCTTTTAAGAGGGTAGGATATATAACTATAACCTTTTTTGTGCCACTGTGTGAGAGTGGACATCTGAAAATGGAGCAGGGAAGCGTCTCTCCTTGGTTAGTAGGCATTCAAGTGGAAGATAATGTTATAAAAACCTAGTTGTGTCTTATAGGGTGCTAAAAGCAAGGTGACTGAACTTCTAACAGGGCATGCTACATTGAGTATGTACTTTTCTCTATAATTAGGTTAAAAAAAAGTTGGTAGGTAATATGAACTTACAGTCATGATTAACCTCCAATTTACAAACCCATGATAAAAAGTGTTGTTGATTACTTGGATCCTATATTTTCTGCAGTTTATGTTTCTAGTGACTTACTCAATATGGTTTTTTTTCTTATTCCTTCCCTGGGCAGAATATGTAATATAAGAAACATAAGCCCTTTTAGTTGAGGGAGATCAGAGATTTAATAAAAGTCATTTATATCTTATTGCATTTTCTGGAAGTCCAAGGAAGAATGACTCTGGTTGCATAGCACTTTTAATAAAGCCACAGAATCATTACCTGACCCAAGTGCCAGTTCTTGTTACCATATTTTTACTTTACTGTTTTTGGTATTTCATTTATTTATTATGTTTCAGCTGTGAGAGTACCTTCTACAAAACATTTTAAACTTTTTTCTATTTTCATTAAGTTGCAGTCCCACTCCACCCAGTCCAGCCTCCTAATTCTAGCCTCTGTACAGCTAAGATTGAGGCCATCAGTTATCAGGATACCTGCTCATAATCACCTTCTCAGAAGGCAATTACATTAATACTGAATTTATTTAGTGGTGTTCTGTCATCAAAAAAACTCATTAAAAAAAAAAAATCAACGAAGGCTGGGCACAGTGGCTCACGCTGTCATCCCTGCACTTTGGGAGGCCGAGGTGGGTGGATCACCTGAGGTCAGGAGTTCTAGACCAGCCTGGCCAACATGATGAAACACCATCTCTACTAAAAATACAAAAAATTAGCTGGGCGTGGTGGCGCATGCCTGTAATCCCTGCTTGAGAATCCCAGGAGAATCGCTGGAACCCAGAAGGTGGAGGTTGCAGTGAGCCGAGATTGTGCTGCTTACTGCACTCCAGCCTGGGCCACAAGAGGAAAACTCTGTCTTAAAAAAAAAAAAAAAGAAAAAAAAAATCAATGAAACTAAACACATTTAATAAATTTCAAGTGCATAAATACATTACAAAACAATAACATTCATAAAAATAAACATTAAAACAAAAGATAATTTTATAACAAAATAATTATTAAATATAAATTCTAATATAAATTAACAAGTAACATTAGTATTTAAAAATAGTGAAACC
>NW_016806198.1:3276968-3301628 GCF_001698545.2 Rhinopithecus bieti
TTTTTTTTTTTTTTTTTTTTTTTTTTTGAGACGGAGTCTCGCTCTATCTCCCAGGCTGGAGTGCAGTAGCGCAATCTCAGCTCAGTGCAAGCTCTGCCTCCCGGGTTCACACCATTCTCCTGACTCAGCCTCCTGAGTAGCTGGGACTACAGGCGCCGGCCACCACGCCCGGCTAGTTTTTTGTATTTTTAGCAGAGATGGGGTTTCACCACGTTAACCAGGATGGTCTCGATCTCCTGACCTTGTGATCTGCCCGCATCGGCCTCCCAAAGTGCTGGGATTACAGGGGTGAGCCGCCATGGCTGGTCTCAGTCTGCTTCTTAGTAGCTATGTGATCCTGGACAGAAGAATTAGCCTTTCTAGGTGTCAGTTTACTCACCTGGAAAGGAGGATGATGTTCGCGTTTTTTCTTTTTTCTTTTTTTTGGGACAGAATCTCACCTTGTCACCCAGGTTGGAGTGCAGTGGCACGATCTCGGCTCACTGCAACCTCCGCCTCCTGGGTTCAAGCAATTCTCCTGCCTCAGCCTCCTGAGTAACTGGGATTACAGGCGCCCACTACTGTGTCCGGCTAATTTTTTGTATTTTTAGTAGAGGTGGGGTTTCACCATGTTGACCAGGCTGGTCTTGAACTCCTGACCTTATGATCTGCCTGCCTTGGCCTCCCAAAGTGCTGGGATTATAGGTGTGAGCCACGGTGCCTCGTGTTCCTTCTTGATGGGGCTGAGAGGATCCAGTGGAGGAGTAAGTGTGGAAGTGCATGCAGCTGGTGACATGCTGAACCCAGGGGGTAGTGCGTGCTGCCCTGCAAGGTGATTCTTCTGCTCCAGGGTGAGCAGGGCCTGTCCTTGGACTTGCGCTTTGGACAGTTGGGATGGTGACCTGTACTGGGTTGTTGACCTCTCGGGATGTGTGGGGTCATTCTTCCACAGATGAGCATAGCAAGGGGCAGAACACTGTCCCACAGAGGGACTGCGGGAGCCCTTTGCGCATTCTCCGAGCTCCAGATGAGGAAGGGAGGAGGGTAGAAGTGGATGAACTGGCACAGTGATGCCCAAAGTGTAACCGGGGGAGATGACATTAGGTGGTAAGAGGATGGGACACGGTATTCCCTCACAGTGATCCTCAGAGAGAACGCTGTGTATTCCCTTTGCAGTTCTCTTTCCGTGCAGCTCACCCCCTCATGGAGAATGTCTCAGTTAGGGGCTAATATGTCTTTAACACCTTTCTAACATTTGCTGACCTTTCTTATTAACAGAGACAGTGGGTCTCAAGCCTCAGGCCTTGGACAGGCAACAGTGTTTAGCCAGACTGTAATAACATTATTCAGTTTTCATTATATTTACTTTTTTTTCTGGCAGACTTTATTTTTATTTTATTTTTTTGTTTGAGACGGAGTCTCGCTCTGTCGCCCGGGCTGGAGTGCAGTGGCCAGATCTCGGCTCACTGCAAGCTGCGCCTCCCGGGTTCACGCCATTCTCCTGCCTCAGCCTCCCGAGTAGCTGGGACTACAGGTGCCCGCCACCTCGTCCGGCTAGTTTTTTGTATTTTTTAGTAGAGATGGGGTTTCACCGTGTTAGCCAGGATGGTCTCGATCTCCTGACCTCGTGATCCGCCCGTCTCGGCCTCCCAAAGTGCTGGGATTACAGGCTTGAGCCACCGTGCCTGGCCGACACTGTTAATTCTCTACTTTTTAAGAATCCATCTCAGGTGTATGAACTTGGAAGAATAATGAAGCCCGTTTGACCTCAGTTTTCTTGTGTTAAAACTTAAAACAGCTCTTAAGTTTTTTTGAGTATCAAATGCAACAATATGTCTGAAAATATCTGGCATCTAGTTAGTAGCTCAAAACTAACCTGACAGTCTGTGATGCTTTAGTTGCTGCCTGGCTCTTGAAATATCTGAAATAGTTTTTTTTTCCTGTTTTTTTCCTCCCTGCATCTTCTTTAAATAAAGACATTCTCTAAGGCATATATTTTGAACTTTATCTCTTTGCCTTATCTGTTGGAAATCTCATCTACTTGCAGATCTCTAGCTGATAATTTTGGGCTGCCAGCAACCAGATACAGTACGTCCTTACTTAATGTCATTAATAGATTCTTGGACATTGTGACTTTAAGTGAAATGACATCAAATCATGTCATTTTAATTCAGTGTTGTTTCATTATAACATGGATTAGAAAAGAAAGTTGGTTTTCTTTTACATCATTTCACTTAAAGTTGCAGTTTCCAAGAGCCTGTTGAGGACACGGAGGCTGTCAACCTTGAGCCTACATATCTTGAAGCTGTCCTAGGCTAAACTCTGGTGATCCATTTCCAATAACCTCTTCCAAGCCTTCATTTGAAATGCTTTTTATCACCCCAAGTGGAATGTATGTGAAGCTAAACCCACTGTTTTTATTCCCCTTTCACACATACCTTTTAAGAGCACTAAATACATACTGGCATTTTAAGGGTACTAATATTTCTGCCAACCAGTCAGAAAACCTCACCACCGTCCTTGATTCCCCCAGCCCGCCTACCTTTTTTAAAGGTCTAGTGGTTTTTCTTTCCATCATGTGCAGAATTTTTTCCTTCTCTTATTTGTCCTTAACACAGGTTTCGTGCAGCTGACCTCCTGATTGATCCAGTGGCTGGTACTTTCCAGTCTGCCCTGATAATTGGTCACAGTGCCTTGATCGTGTTTATGTATTACGCAAAATATGTAAGGACTTCCCTCTTGCCTCTGAGCTTGTCCGCAAACAGCTTGTTCGCAAACAAAGGATTTCAGACCCGGTTTATCTTTCTAATCTTGCCCCAACCATTCTTCTGATGGTTTACTTCCTGTTCTCAGAACATGCCTATATTCTTTCACATTGTCAGTGCAGAAAAGAGGTATATGCAGAAAAGATGTGATGTATTTTCTTTCTTTTCTTTTCTTTTTTTTTTTTTTTTTTTTTTTTGAGACGAAGTCTTGCTCTGTTGCCCAGGCTGGAGTGCAGTGGCTGGATCTCAGCTCACTTCAAGCTCCGCCTCCCGGGTTTACGCCATTCTCCTACCTCGGCCTCCCGAGTAGCTGGGAACACAGGTGCCCGCCACCTTGCCTGGCTAGTTTTTTGTATTTTTTAGTAGAGACGGGATTTCACCGTGTTAGCCAGGATGGTCTCGATATCCTGACCTCGTGATCTGCCCATCTTGGCCTCCCAAAGTGCTGGGATTACAGGCTTGAGCCACCGCGCCCGGCCGATGTATTTTCAAGTTAGCTACTCCATGAGTGACTAGTACTGAATCCCACTGAAACTTCCAAGGAGGCTTATGAAATGAATCTTAGAACCAGCTTCCATATTGGTTGCCCCACAGCTATTAACCCCCCACACTTCCAGGTAGTGAATGAGTTAAGTACAGAGCAGTGCTTTTTGGTTGGACCTGCTTGAAGCCAGTCACAGCTTACACAAAATTGATCCTTCATAGCTGGCATAAGATGTTGGGTCAAGAGGTTTTTGAAATGGTGCATAGCATGTGTCTATAATGGTGTGAAAGTTAAACATTCCAGAAGATACAGAAGAATGTAAAGTGAGAAGTTATGTCTCCTTTCCTTTTTTGTATTCTAGGAAAAGTTTGCCAACTCCTGTTCTAGTCATTCTGGTTCCTTTCCTGGAAACATTCATCATTAACTTGTTTCTTGAGACTTGGTGTGTATTTACAATACTTACACCGTCCACATACACACATACTTAGTATATACTTTTTCTCAACTTCAAAATATCTTAATGATTTTCTATATTAGTATATAGAATATTCTTATTCTTCTTTTAGCTCTATAATACTCTGTTATGTGGATCTACCATTTATTTAACTAGTTTTCTATCAATGGACATTCAGTTGTTTCTTTCTTTCTCTTTGTTTTGAGACAGGCTCTCACTCTGTTGCCCAGGCTGGAGTGCAGTGATGTGATCTCTGCTCACTGCAACTTCCACCTCCTGGGCTCAAGCGATCCTCTCAACTCACAGCCTCCCAAATAGCTGGAAACTACAGGTGTGTGCCACCACACCCAACTAATTTTGTATTTTTTGTAGAGACAGGGTCTCACTTTGTTGCCCAGGCTGGTCTTGACCTCCTGGCTGGGGTCAAGGGCTCCACCCATCTCCCAAAGTGCTGGGATTACAGGCATGAACCACCGAGCTGACATTTAGTTATTTTGTCTCTTTATTACAAATGATAGCATTACATTTATACATATTTGTAATCCAAAAAGGTCAATTTCTTGAGTGTTCCTATCTTGAACTTTTTTCTGTAATAGGCCTCCCATATTCATTGCCCACAAGTTTGGATTCAGTTTTATTGTAGTGGGTCAGGATCATTAAGAGCTGGAGTTGCTGGGATAGGCCTTTCTCAAGAAGTTCTGCTTGAGTTGGACCTTGAGGAATCTAGATGAAGAGGGGGATAATGAAAAGGAGGTGGGAAGGGAAAAAGGACTGTGTGGCCAAAGTCTTGTGGTTAGCAAAAGGCTGGCACACTTTTGAGCTGCACTGCCCAGCACTGTAACTATGAGCCATGAGTATGTGTGGCTGTGAGCACTTGCTATGTGGCAAGTCCAGAGTTGAGGTGTGCAGTGAGTGAGTACCCACCAGGGTCTGAAGACTTAGTATGAAAAAAGGAATGTTAAAATAGCTCAGTAGTTTTAAAAATACTGTTTATAATGTAAATAGTAGCATTTTGAATATATTGGGTGAAGTAAAATGTTGTTAAAATTTTTACCTAGTTTTACTTTTAAATACGTGGCTACCAGAAAATGTAAAAATGCATTATGTGGCCCACCTTTGTGGCTGCGTGGTTTTTTGTTAGACTCTGCTCTGGCTCATCCTTCAGGATGGAGAAGCAGGTTCATTTGGGGAACCTGGTATGTGCTTCAGTGAGAACTGTTGGATAGTTACTGGAATCAAGTATTTGGTATGAAAAAACCATTATGTTTCTTAAAACAGTAAAGTAACGTGAAATTAATTTCAGGAAGATTCAACTGTTCATATTTTGTAGCACTACAAAAACTGAGTACTTACTGTGTACTGAGCACCGTCCTAAAGGGCTTTATTCATTTAATCCTCACAGCAGCCCTTTGAGACATAGGTAGCCCTTATGTTATAGATGAACTTGAGTCGTAGGGAGGTGTACCTACTGGCCCAAGGTCATGCCGTAACTGATAATGCCTTGGCTATGAACCCAGGCAGTCTGATTCCAAAGCCTATACACTTAACCACTACACTGTGTCCCTGTGAAGTTGAATTAGACAAAGAAGATGATCCTTGCACATAGCAGTGAAGGAATGGTAATGGATCACTTTCTAATCCTGTTAATATTTTAATTTTAAAAAATCTTGTGTCCTCACAGTACCCTGATAACGTTTTAAGTTCTTGTCACCATGGTTGGTTGTAGGATTTTGGCCACCCAGGACCAGCATAGTATGTAACAAGCTTTAAGTTTATTTTGCTTGTGTTTCGTGTATAGGAAGGTTTTAAGATTATGTAGTTTTTTAAAATTTTGTTTTGTTTTACAGTCATGCATCACTTAATGATGGGGATGTGTTCTGAGAAATGCATTATCAGGCAATTTCATTGTTGTGCAGACGTCCTAGAGTGTCCTCAACACAAACCTAGATGTATAACCTGCTATACACGTAGGCTAAACAGTATAGCGTATGGCTCCTGGGCTACAAATCTGTACAGGGTGTTACTGTATTAAATACTGTAGGCAGTTGTAACATTATATATATTAAAAAAATAGAAAAGGTACAGTAAAAAATTTGGTACTGTAATCTTATGGGACTACTGGATATTCGGCCCATCATTGACCAGAATGTCGTTATGTGGTGCATGTCGGTACTCTTAAAGCAAATTTTATTTTGTCCCTACATGTCACAAAGGAACAGAGATAAAATAATGTAGCTGAGGTTTCATGGCTGGGAATTATAAAACCATGAGACTGTGTAGCTTTGATCACTATTGTGTTTGATTTAAAAAGTAAACATTTTGTGTTTGAGCTTAGAGCTAACTGATCATAAATGGTGTATATTTATTCCTAAAATTTTTCTGGGATTTCAGATCCTGAAATTTTACACTAACCTTTAAAAAGCATATTCAGGAGGAAACTGTGTCAGAGAGAGCCAAGTTGAAATTTGAAATGCCTCTCTGCATAAATATATATATTTATATGAATTCTTAATATTGGAAGAGAAAGGAAGTTGTTGTTTTGAGAAGGGAGCTTGCTCCATCACGCAGGCTGGAGTGCAGTGGTGCCATCATAGCTCACTGCAGGAAGCTCATTTTTAAAGGACCATCCATGTAGATGGAACCAAAATAGTAGTGGAGAAGCCCTTAAAATGATACTTGCTTAATTAATTAAACTTAATTCATTAAGAGGTAGCTGTCAAGGCAGCTTAATTAAAATTAAAATTAACCATTTTGTTAAATTTGTTAAATTTCTCCAGTATTTAGCTCAGAGGTCTAGTCTTAATGGTAATGCTTAAATTTTTCTGATCTTTACTGTGGAATTTTGGAATCAGGTTTATGTTATGTGTTAAGGAATGACATGCACACTAAGAATTTACGATTGTATTCTTATCTCTGACTAGGGCCTTTGTAATAAATCTGTTTTTACCCTGTCCAAAATGACTGTGTTCTTGGGTTTCTTTTTCTTTATCTCTTGGGTTTCTAGAGATTCATAAGCTTTGAAAATTAAAAATAAGCTATTAGGATTGGAAGAGACCTTTGGAAGTGGTTTATCTAGCTCAGGGCATCTCAGTCTGGGAACTGTTGACATTTTGGATACATCATTCTTGGTTGTGGAAGGACTGACGGTCCTGTGCATTGTAGGATGTTTAGCAGCGTATCTGGCCTCTTCCCACTAGATGCCAGTAGTTCCCCTTTGATTGTGACAACTAAAAATGTCTCCAAACATTGTCAAATGTCCCCTGGGAGACACAGTCGCCCGGGTTGAGAACTGTTTGTCTAGCCCATTTCCCGGGAGTGGTGGTTCCCTTCTCTGGAACTCAGACATTGAGAAGAGAAGGGTATTTACCACCTCCTCTAGCAGTCCATTCCAACTTCAGGTGCCTCTTTGGAAATAGAAATCTCTCCTCTCTGTTAAGCTAAAACCTGCCATCTGTAACTTTTTAGTTCTGCCTCTTAGGACCGTATACATTGGATAGATTCACATACACACATTCCCGATTATTGGAACATGATACCCTGTCCTTCCTGGTCTCTCATGGGGTTGTTTTAGAGCCAAGTCAGCACACTTTGTAGTTACCAGATAGTAAATATTTTAGTCCATGTATTTACAGGCTACCAATCTCTGATGCATAATCTTCCTTTCCTTCCCTCCCTCCTTCTTGCCTTCCAACAACCTTCCCTCCCTTTCTCTTTCTTCTTATTTCTTGTAACCTCTTAAAAATATAAAAAAACATTTTTTTGTTCTTACAGGCTGGGTTTTGGCTTCAGTAACTTGCCATCCCTGATTTTAGAGTCTTTGACATCTCTGCTAATCTTCAGAGGGCAGTACAGTGCTTTAGAACTGTATATAGAACTTTGGGGAAGGTCTGAGCAGCAGACCTTTGTCAAGGTCTGACAAGCATGGACTTGTCACTAACTCCTTCAAGTGAAAAGCTTACTGCTTTTTTGGAGCTTTGTCACGTTTTCAGCATAATGACAGCCAAGACACTGGTTTGTCTTTTTCATTAGCCACTTTACCTTCCCCCTTCCCTTTTTTTTTTGAGACTGAGTTTCTTTTTTTTTTTTTTTTTTTTTTTTGAGACGGAGTCTTGCTCTGTCGCCCGGGCTGGAGTGCAGTGGCCGGATCTCAGCTCACTGCAAGCTCTGCCTCCCGGGTTTACGCCATTCTCCTGCCTCAGCCTCCCGAGTAGCTGGGACTACAGGCGCCAGCCACCTCGCCCGACTAGCTTTTGTATTTTTTAGTAGAGACGGGGTTTCACCGTGTTAGCCAGGATGGTCTCAAACTCCTGACCTCGTGATCCGCCCATCTCGGCCTCCCAGAGTGCTGGGGAGACTGAGTTTCACTCATTGCCCTTTGTGCAATGGCGCGATCTCAGCTCACTGCAACCTCTGCCTCCCAGGTTGAAGCAATTCTCCCGTCTCAGCCTCCCAAGTAGCTGGGATTACAGGCTCCCGCCACCATGCCCGGCTAATTTTTGTATTTTTAGTAGAGATGGGGTTTCATCATGTTGACCAGGCTGATCTGGAACTCCTGACCTCAGGTGATCCACCCACCTCAGCCTCCCAAAGTGCTGAGATTACAGGCGTGATGTACGGTGCCTGGCTAGGCCACTTTACCTTCTAAGATATTTTTAGACTTCAGCATAGGACCATCCGTGTAAACAGCTGTATTAAACTTGTCTTAGCTGGAACCAGCTCTCTATACCCTGCTGAGGTTTGTGGGTCTTAATTTGTCCTTTAGAGTGTTAATGAAATTTTCTTAGCTTCATGTCATTCAAATGTTTAATAAACATACCTGGGTCTTTCACATAAGTTACTAATACAAATTTGAATGAGACATAGCTAGTAACTAAATTTCAAATCACGAATGCCTAACAAATAAGGTAATTTTGGCCAGGCGTGGTGGCTCACGCCTGTAATCTCAGCACTTCGGGAGGCTGAGGTGGGTGGATCACTTGAGGTCAGGAGTTCAAGACCAGCCTGGCCAACATGATGAGAAACCCTCTCTTGACCAAAAATACAAAACTTAGCTGGGCGTGGTGGTGCGTGCCTATAATCCCAGTTACTTCTGAGGCTGAGGCGGGAGAATCGCTTGAACCCGGGAGGTGGAGGTTGCAGTGAGCCAAGATCGCACCACTGCACTCCACACTCCAGCCTGAGTGACAGAGTGAGATTTTGTCTCAAAAAAAGAAAAAAAAAATTAGTGCGTGGATATAGCAGGTCTGTACTCTGTTCTTAAAATTGTTTTGGAGAATTTATTTATGTATATATATGTATCTGCATCATACATGTTTAGTATCCTCAATCTAAAATCACAGTGCTCCAGAATCTGAAACTTTTTGAGCACTGACATGCTCACATGAAACGCTCAATGGAACATTTTGGATTTCTGGATTAGGGATACTCAACTATGATACAAATATTCCAAAATCTAAAAAAATCCAAAATTCCAGATATTTCTGGTCTCAGGCATTTCAGGTAAGAGATACTCAAATTGTAGCAACCACTGTCAGAGGTTACTGTCATTACTGATGGCTTTCAGAGTGATTAGACAGTAAATAAGTGTAATGACCATGACAAGAAAGTTTTCAAAAAAAACTAAATCTTATTTACATGTAAAATAAAATAATTTTAAATAATGATTTTAAGAAGTAACTGATCTTTTGTTTTACAGAAAATATTTACACCAGCAGCTCCAGTTCATACCAATAAAGAAGATCCTGCTACCCAAACTAATTTGGGATTTATCCATGCATTTGTCGCTGCCATATCAGTTATTATTGTATCTGAATTGGGTGATAAGACATTTTTTATAGCGGCCATCATGGCAATGCGCTATAACCGCCTGACCGTGCTGGCTGGTGCAATGCTTGCCTTGGGACTAATGACGTGCTTGTCAGGTGAGTGTGCTTTTTCCCCCATGAGTTCGCTGAATTAAAGGGAAAGCATGTTGTGTGACATGAAGTCATTGAGTCATTGACCTAGTACTATGGGAATTTGGCTTACACCATATTTGTGGTCTTCCAACCTTTTATTGGTGTATTCTTTCCTTGTGTATCCTCTAAAATAATTTTGTACCCTCTCTTGCATAGATGTCTATAATTTTTCATCTTAAATTTAAGGAATTGCAAAGATCTAATTTCTGTTATATTGTGTAAAGTAAGACTGTTGGGGCTGTGCACAGTCGCTCACGCCTGTAATCTCAGCGCTTTGGGAGGCCAAGGTGGGCGGATCACGAGGTCAGGAGTTTGAGACCAGCCTGACCAACGTGGTGAAACCCCATCTCTACTGAAAATACAAAAATTAGCTGGGTATGATGGCGGGCGCCTGTAATCCCAGCTACTCAGGAGGCTGAGGCAGGAGAATCGCTTGAACCCAGGAGGCAGAAGTTGCAGTGAGCCAAGATTGCGCCACTGCACTCCAGCCTGGGTAACAGAGTAAGACTCCCGTCTCAAAAAAAAAAAGAGACTGTTAGGATGTTTTAAAAATATACCCAGTGACTCTAAATACCATTAGCAATTTGATACCCACTATCACCATCATTCCTTTAAAACAAATGTGAATATACTTTTTTAACGGTTGGAAATTTACATTTTTTTCTTCCTATAATTTATATTTTCATTGACTTTCCTTAATTTTACCCTAATGATTATCAGTTTTTGCTTCAAAATGTATTACAGAGCTGATCCAAGTGCAGTGGTGTTTACAACTAATTGATGACAAACCAGTTACAGATTTCTTTCTTCCTTGTCCACTCTCACTGCTTCACTTCATGAGCCTAAAGAAATATATGTATGGATCACCCCGTCATATCTACCTGCAATAAAAATATGCATTTAATATCATTGAATTTTCAAAGATATTGTAAATTTCTCCTAGTAAATCTCTTAAGTGTTAACTCTATGAATTGAGTTGTTACAGTTATTAGTACTCAAAGAAAATATATTACAGATTTAAATAATCATTTTTAAAAAGTGGAAATACATCTCGTAATGAGATGATAGAGCTATTTTTTATTCATTTATGTATTTTTTTTTTTTGGGACAGGGTCTTGCTCTATCACTCAGACGGCTGGAGTGCAGTGGCATGATCATAGCTCACTGAAACCTGGAACTCCTGGGCTCAAATGATCCTTCCACGTCAGCTTCCTGAGTAGCTGGGACCGTGTCACTATGCCCAGCTAAATTTTTTTTTTTTTTTTTTTTTTTTTTTTTCTCGAGACGGAGTCTCGCTCTGCCGCCCAGGCTGGAGTGCAGTGGCCAGATCTCAGCTCACTGCAAGCTCCGCCTCCTGGGTTTAGGCCATTCTCCTGCCTCAGCCTCCCGAGTAGCTGGGACTACAGGCGCCCGCCACGTCGCCCGGCTAGTTTTTTGTATTTTTTTAGTAGAGACGGGGTTTCACCGTGTTAGCCAGGATGGTCTCGATCTCCTGACCTTGTGACCCGCCCGTCTCGGCCTCCCAAAGTGCTGGGATTACAGGCTTGAGCCACCGCGCCCGGCCATTTTTTGTTTTTTTTGTAGAGACAGGGTCTGGCTGTGTTGCCCAGGCTGATCTTGAACTCGTGGGCTCAAGCTATCCTTCCACCTCAGCCTCCCAATGTACTGATATTATAGGTATGTGTACCTGGCCCATCCTTTTACCTTGTATTTATTTTTTAAATTTTTATTTATTTATCTTTTTATTTATTTTGAGACAGATTCTCGCTCTGTCACCCAGGCTGGAGTGCAGTAGCATGATCCCGGCTCACTGCAGCCTCTGCCTCCCGGGCCCAGGCAGTTTTCCTACTTCAGCCTCCCAAGTAGCTGAGACTGCAGGCACGTGCCATCACGCCTAGCTACTGGCTGTATGTTTTGGTAGAGATGGAGTTTCTCATGTTGGCCAGGCTGGTCTCAAACTCCTGACTTCAAGTGATCGCCCGCCTTGGCCTCCCAAAGTGCTGACATTATAGGCGTGAGCTACTGTGCCTGGCCCCTGGCCCATCATTTTACAATTTTTAAACATTTTATGTAAATAATTTTAAGTTTACAAAGCAGCAAAAATAAAATAGTACAAAGAACACTTATATATCTTTTGCCTAGATTCACCTGTTAACATTTTATCCCATTTGTTTTAGCATTTGTACTCTATCTAAATAAAATTATAAATGTGTATATATACACTCATGGTTTAAATACCTGTCTGTAGTATGTACATATAGATACATTATTTATGAGCTATGTAATGCACACATATACACACAACATTTAATATATTTTATGTATTGATGCAGTACTTGAATCTGTTATCCGTATTTTAATTTTGGATGACCCAGTGTCCTTTCTTTTTTTGTTTTTTGAAAGGACATAGGCCGGGCGCGGAGGCTCACGCCTGTAATCCCAGCACTTTGGGAGGCCGAGGTGGGCGGATCACGAGGTCAGGAGATCGAGACCATCCTGGCTAACACGGTGAAACCCCATCTGTACTAAAAAAGTACAAAAAAATAGCCGGGCTTGGTGGCGGGCACCTGTAGTTCCTGCTATTCGGGAGGGTGAGGCAGGGGGAGGCTGAGGCAGGAGAAGGGCGTGAACCTGGGAGGCGGAGCTTGCAGTGAGCCGAGATCGCGCCACTGCACTCCAGCCTGGGCGACAGAGCAAGACTCAGTCTCAAAAAAAAAAAGAGAAAGGACGTAAAATTTATTAAATATTTCACTTGTGACAGCAGTTTTATGTAATTTAAGTGGATGTAACAGTCTTTTTATTATTATTTTGTCTCAACTGTTAAGTCATATGTCTTTATTTCTACATCTTCCTTCTCTTTCACAGCTTTAGTTTTATAGATTTAACCACTTTTTTTTTTTTGTCTGGGATACATGCGCAGAACGTGCAGGTTTGTTACATTAGGTATACATGTGCCATGGTGATTTGTTGCACTCATCAACCTGTCGTCTAAGTTTTAAGCCCCGCATGCATTAGGTATTGGTCCTAATACTCTCCCTCCCCTTGCCCCCAACCCCTCGATAATGTCCTTTATATCAGTGTTTCTCCCTTCGGTCTAGGTCAGGTATTGCATTTAGTTATTTATTTTTTTTAGTCTTTTAATCTGAAATATGTCCATCGCCTTTTTAAAAATGTTTTCTGACATCAGCTTTTTTGGGAGAATACAGTGTATCCCCCCTCCCCCTGCCCCAGGAATGGACTGTTCCCCATTTCTTGTTTGTCTGATGTTTCTTCATGGTTAGATTGAGGTAGGCATTCCTGACTAGAAAACTGCATGGGTGATACTTTGTCTCTCCAAGAATGTCTCATCTGGAAGCACATGGTGTCCGTTTATTCCTCATCAGTGACATTAATTTTGGTGACCCAGTCAGGATTTCTTTTCTGTGTTGTCTTTGTCTTCCCTTGTAACTAATATCTAATCTGTAGGGATATAGTTAAAGACAGTACAAACACCCTCTTCTTCATCAAAATTTCTCCAAAGATTTTGCATCAATTGATGATTCTTGCATAATTAAATCTTTCCTTGATGTTTGCAAAATGATGACTTTTAATTCTAGTACTTGCATATTCACCAGTGAGCCTTGACATTCTACTGCCAGTGAGAGCTCTCCTTCCTTTCCCATTTGTTTGTTTACTGTTAGTACAAACTCATGGATTCCTTTTTTCAGTGGCTTATAATTAATTATTTAACTATTTTGCTGATTAAATTATCCCAGGTTAGGCCAGTGGGAGCCTTTCCAAACTGTGTCCTGTGTCTTTGTGGCATGCTTCCATTTGTTTTTGCTCCTCGCTTTCTAGTAAAACAAGATATTACGGGTTCATCATGCTCCTGTTCTGCCCGGTCCTGGAACTGGCCATTTCTCAGAGGAGCTTTGAGGAGCTTTTTAGGGGAGAATGTTATTAGAACCCAAGATTTCGGTGCAAGGTTACTGAGCTCATTGTTACAAATTGCCTCTTGTCTTTTCAGCGGACAGAGCTAGAAAATATGTGCTTGTATCCTGTGTGTACACTTACATATATACAAATATACATCCATACATACACACACACAATAATTTAAATACAGATGTGCACGCAGACATAGGTTTGCTACATTTCTAACCATGATTTTAAGATCTTTTAAGTTTTGTAATGTAGGGAATTTACATACAGGTTATACATTTAATTTTCAGGGAGGTTTATAAGTGTTGCACCCATTTTATAAAAAGAGCTAGTGAATTAAAGAGTAATTGTATTTTCTTTCTTTCTTTCTTTCTTTTATTTTATTTTTTTGAGATGGGGTCTCACTGTTGCCCAAGCTGGGATGCAGTGGCATGATTACAGCTCACTGCAGCTTTGACCTCTTGGGCTCAAGTGATCCTTCTACCTCAGCCCCTCAAGTAGGCTGGAACCACAGGTGTGTGCCACCCCATCAGGCTAATTTTTGTATTTTTTTTGTGGAGACAGGATGTTACCATGTTGACCAGTGGTCTCAAGCTCCTAGGCTCAAGTAATCCGCCAGACTCGGTCTCCCAAAGTGCTGGGATTACAGGCATGAGCCACCGTGCCTGGCCAGAGTAATTGTATATATTACATGTATGGTCGTATCCTCTGTTCCTTATGTAGTTGTTTTTGTTTGTTTATGAGACAGGGTTTCACTGTGTTTCCCAGGCTGGTCTGGAACTTCTAGGCTCAAGCAATCCTTCCACCATGGCCTCCCAGAGTGCTGGGATTATGCCACTTTGCCCAGCCAAAGTTTTAAGTTTTAATTACTGATTTAGTATTACTGATGTACTTGTGTTTCACTGTTAGGATTTGAGTTCTTGATATAGTTCCAAGCATCATTTTTTATATAACTTACACAGATGTCTTATCAGTGGGAAAGAGTGGAACTGAATATTTGAGCCTGTTGTAACATTATTTTAATATATGTTATAATAATTTTTAGTTTTTTTTTCATAAAATGTACTTATTTTAAATAGTTACAAAGGAGCAGAGTTTGAATCTTGCTGTGTGAGAATCTTGTCATTATTCTTCACTAGAAGTTTGTAATTTAAAGATTTGTGATGAAGAAATACCACTATGAAAGTGGTGTGGCTTCCAGGTTATAAAATTTCAACTCTTGAGAGGGCCTCTGAGCTAACCACTACCCCAGGTACTGTGCCTTGCACAACTTAAGGGCAAGCCAGCCTCTGGCTGAACATGCCTGGAAAGGAGTTCAATATCTTATTTAACATCTCTCTGAAAGATATGCCATCTTCAGCTGGACCAGTGGCTTCTGAATAAGCTGTGTTAGGCCTGGGCTAGACCTAAGGGTTTATTACTGGTAGAGGGAAAGAACTGGAACTACTTGAGTTTATTACATGCTAGATTAGCTTCTAATGTGAACCATTTTTCTTTTAACAGTGATAAATTTTTATTTCTGAAGTTAACTGTTCCTTTAGTCGGTCGTGATACATGCTCATTAACAAACATACTGTTGTATTTTTTCCAGTTTTGTTTGGCTATGCCACCACAGTCATCCCCAGGGTCTATACATACTATGTTTCAACTGTATTATTTGCCATTTTTGGCATTAGAATGCTTCGGGAAGGCTTAAAGATGAGCCCTGATGAGGGTCAAGAGGAACTGGAAGAAGTTCAAGCTGAATTAAAGAAGAAAGATGAAGAAGTAAGCCATGGCACTGTTGATCTGGACCAGAAAGGCACTCAACACTCCAGAGGTTTCTCCGTGGCCCCATCTGTGTGATATGCGTGGGCTACACCAAAATAACTTGTTTTGCTTAGTTCTGTTCTTATACCTGTCTGTGATCTGACTTGGGGTTGGTGTGAATGTAGTAGAGAAAGGAAGCTGAGAGTTGAATACTGAGCACAGGTAATCAATTTCCTTAATTAGGTTGATTATAAGCGCCTGAAAAGCAGGAACTGTATTTTATAATTTTACATGTTTCTCCCATAGTGTCTGGGATAGTAAATGATCAGTAAATCCTGTTTGGTTTGTTCAGCTGAGGAGAAACAGAAGAATTGAGACTAGCATTTGTTGCTGTGTGAGACCAGTGCTTCAGAGGGGAGGTTTGGGGGTCACATAAATGTAGTTTTTTTGGAGCATATTTCATAGAATTTAAACACTTACAAAAGAAAAATTAAGTGATTTGTGTACTGTTTTATTTGCTTCCTGTGCTTACTTTCATTTATTTATTATTTATTTTAGTTTCAACGAACCAAACTTTTAAATGGACCAGGAGATGTCGAAACGGGTACAAGCATAACAGTACCTCAGAAAAAGTGGTTGCATTTTATTTCACCCATTTTTGTTCAAGCTCTTACATTAACATTCTTAGCAGAATGGGGTGATCGCTCTCAACTAACTACAATTGTATTGGCAGCTAGAGAGGTGAGTGATACTTGAGAGGAGACTGAAATGAAATGTAATTAATAATTACTTTGTTCCAGAAAACACTGGACACACTCAAGTGGGCCACAGCATTCCTTCATATGCAAGACTGTTTCACATCTGATAATTCTGCCAGTCTCTAAAATTGGCCTTCTCCCAGTTCCTGCTACCTGCAGGTGATATTCTTGTAACCAAGCTTAGTTGGACTGTTTTTACTCATCCTCTTCCCTTTGGTTTTGCTAAAATGATGCTGTGGTACTAGTCATCTTAGCTTGGTTTTCTTTCTTATCATAGAACTTTCTTTTTTATAGTTGTTGAGAATATGAATCGGTATAATATTATTGAAGGCCATTTTGGTGTTTAATAAAGTGTATAGCTTTTGGTTTATCTGTTACACTAAAGAAATTGAGTGTTGCACAGACTACTTATAATTATTGTAACTTAGTAAAAATTTAGAAACAGCCTAATACTCCAGCAGAAAATTGGTTCAACTATTTACAAATCTCTGTGTAGCTCTTAGAATATTCACTCTTCAACATCATTTCAGTGACATGGAAAAATTTTAAAAGGAGGTTTACTTTTAAAATATAAAAAGAAGGCCGGGCGCAGTCCATTACGCCTGTAATTTCAGCACTTTGGGAGGCCAAGGTGGGCAGATCACCTGTGATCAGGAGTTTGAGACCAGCCTGGCCAGCATGGAGAAACCCCTACTACTAGAAATACAAAAATTAGCTGGGCAAGGTGGCTCATGCCTGTAATCTTAGCTACTCAGGAGGTTGAGGCAGAAGAATTACTTGAACCGGGGAGACAGAGGTTCCAGTGAGCCTAGATTGCGCCACTGCATTCCAGCCTGGGCAGCAGAGCGAGACTCTATCTCAAGAAATTAAATAAATGATACATAAAAAGAACAAAAAAGACTTAAGGAAATAAAAGCATTGTTTTTATTTCAGTGCTTGTGTATCGTTGAGTACTGCTATTGTAGGTAATTTATTTATTTACTTTTTGGTTGGGGTGGGGTCTCACCAAGTTGTCCAGGCCGGTTTTGAACCCCTGGCCTGAAACTTCCTGCCTCAGCCTCACAAATAATCCTTTTTGGGATTGTAGCCGTGAGCCACTGCTCTGGCCTACGTGACTTGTTTGTTTCTGTGTAGGAACTTTCTGTTAAGTCTTAGCCCAAGAATTCTAAGGCCTGGAGTGGGAAGCTAATGACCTCAGCTCATCTTGTTGTAGCTTTTACTCTTCAGATGAAGCACCTGACACCCAGAGAGATCGAGTGACTTGTATGAGGGAGTAAGCGGCTGTCTGTGGGCTTCCTCGCAGTTGTTCAATGCCGCTTATTTAAAACATGCCCATTGATTTTTTTATTTAATTTTTCTTTTGAGGAATAGCAGGGTTTTATATGAGGTGCCTGTCATTGTTCACACGGATTTATTAAGATTTCCCGTGGAGATGGTTGTGGAATGGAATACTGCTACTGCTTTTCAACCTCTTTTTGATCTTAACTAACATTATTTCTTATCTGTGTTTATATCAAATTCTTTTTATAAGATTAAAATTGTTTCTAATTCCTTGGAACTGTCTACTGTAAAAGAACAAGTTCTTTAATTATAGGCTGTGGTTTAAAATATAATACAGTTGAAGACCAAGACTAAGATAGATGGGAAAGGCTGTTTTGTCAGAGAAGCCTGAAAAATGCTGTATTTTGGGGAAAAAAAATGGAACTCTGATTTTCACTGAATTCCCGTAAAACAAACTTTCTTTAAAAATATCACTTTAATTAGCTGGGCGTGGTGGCAGGTGCCTGTAATCCTAGCTACTAGGGAGGCTGAGGCAGGAGAATCACTTGAACCCAGGAGGCAGAGGTTGCAGTGAGCCGAGATCGTGCCACTGTTCTGCAGCCTAGGTGACAGAGTGAGACACTATCTTAAATAAAAAAAAAATGTGTGTGTGTATAATGGCTGTACCCTATATTCTTCTTGATTTCTAGCCTTTTATTGGCTTTCAGATTGCCAGAGTTGGGACTCAAAAGTAAGTAACCATATTGTTGAGGTGGTAGTAGTTCTACCAGGGTGAGTTATCCTGACAGCAGAATCACTGCGTTTTTCTGTCTGCTCTATGGCATACAGTCTATGGCATAGACTGTATGCCATAGAGTAATGTGTGAAAGGCTCAAGGCTCCCTACCTACCAGACACCCCGGTCCATTCTAGCAGTATGGCACGTGCTGACTGGGTCTGAGTCTCTTGCTGTATAATCATGTTACTACTACACTTCCCTGCATTTTCTCATCCAAAAATGGTGATTACATGCTTTGTGGATCGTTTTGCAGATGAAATAACACACGCAGGGTATCTAGCATGGTCCCACACGTGGCACATTCAGTGTTAGCCACACTTCCATACTAACTGCACTGTGGGGATATGTAATGAGCTCTTAAATGGCAGAAATGTGTCTTTTTCTGTTCCCTTAGTATTCCTATTTTTGTTGGTAATTTTTTTATGAACCATGTTGTCTAGGTCAGGCCATTTTAGTATGCAGTTTTATCTTTGCTTCCAACATGATTTAACATTCCCACATTGGATTTCACATAATCCTAGTGTCTTTTGAGATGTGAATTGGTTCTAGGCCAAAAAAGGGTGAGGGGGAAGGAAGAAATTCAGAGTCAAATTTGGCAAATAGTATACCCCTGGTGTTTTGTTTTGTTTTTTTAAGACTCAGGCCAGGTGTGGTGGCTCACACGTTTAATCCCAGCACTTTGGGAGGCCAAGGCGAGCAGATCGCTTGAGGTCAGGAGTTCGAGACCAGCCTGGCCAATGTGGAGAAACCCCGTGTCTACTAAAAATACAAAAATTAGTTGGGTGTGGTGGCACTCGCCTGTAGTCTCAGCTACTCAGGAGGCTGAGGCAGGAGAATCGCTCGAACCCGGGTAAGCCGAGATTGTGTCACTGCACTCCACTCTGGGTGACAGAGCTAGATTCCATCTCAAAAAAAAAAAAAGGACAACTCAGTATACAAATAAAGACGGAAAAATCCTATATTAAAGGAACTAGTTTACTACTAGTTTATTTTATTTAATCTAGTGCATTTTTAAATATCATTTTCTTTCTTTTTTTTTTGAGACAGGATCTGGCTCTGTTAACCAGGCTGGAGTACAGTGGCACAATCTCAGCTCACCTCAACCTCCACCTCCTGGGCTCAAGCCATTCTCCCACCTCAGCCTCCCAAGTCTGGGACTACAGATTCCCGCCACCACGCCTGGCTAATTTTGTATGTTTTGTAGAGATGGGGTTTTGCCATGTTGCCCAGGCTGGTCTTGAACTCATGAGCTCAAGCAATCTGCCCACTTTGGCCTCCCAAAGTGCTGAGATTACGCCTGGCCTAAATATTACTTTCAAATAGAACCATCTTCATGGATAGCAGTTTATAATAAACAAGTAGAATTTGGGAAATGTACTCGCACTCTTCTATTCTTCACAGTGGATGCTTCAGCCAGTTTCCTGTCTCTGCACACACACTGCCCAGCAGCAGACTTTCCCTTCTCCTTCAGAACAGCAGCAGTTCCCTTTCTTCATTCCCACCCATCACAGTGGCAGCCCCTCTACCCGCCTGTGTTCTGAATTCCACCCTTATAATATGCTTAGATTTTGCCTTTCTCTCAGCCGTTTTGTGAGCACTGTTCGTGTGTACCAATTTTTTCTCATCCTTTAAAAAGAAAAAGCCCCTTTCCTCAGTTCTACATCTCAAATCCCACTTGTGTCACAGGGCTTGGTTGTGATGGGAATAAGCCTTGGCTCTGCTCTCCTTGCATACTTAGCCCATGGAAACCCAGTTTCTGGCCTCGCCAGGAACATTGTTGTGCTTTGAGCTCCCCATGGCCTTCGATGGTGCCTCCATTGGTCCTCACAGGAGGTAATTGCCTGGCCACCTCACTTGCTTTCTCCTGTGGACCCTTCTTTATCCTTCCTTGAATACTGCCTTTGTCCCTCATGATTATGCCATCAACATTCTTCTCTTTCTGCTTTCTCTATACCAGGGTTACTGACTTCTTTTTTTTTTTTTTTTTTTTTTGAGAGTCTTGTTCTGTCACCCAGGCTGGAGTGCAGGGGTGCAATCTTGGCTTGTTGCAACCTCTGCTTCCTGGATTCAAGTGATTCTAATGCCTCAGCCTCCTGAATAGCTGGGATTAGAGGCACGTGCCACCAAGCTTGGCTAGTTCTTACATTTTTAGTAAAGATGAGGTTTCACCATATTGGCCAGGCTGGTCTCAAACTCCCAACCTCAGGTGATCCGCCTGCCTTAGCCTCCCAAAGTGGTGAAATTACATGTGTGAACCATCCACCCACCATGATTCAGCTGACTCCTAACTTTAAAAATCACATTGGTCTTACCATAGTTCATCCAAAGAATTGTGGGAGAGAAACTTGGGTGTCAGGCTTGATTTTTTTGTTGTTGTTTTTTTTGAGATGGTACAGTGGTGTGATCTCGGCTCACTGCAGTCTCCACCTTCCAGATTCAAGCGATTCTCCTGCCTTAGCCTCCCCAGTAGCTGGAACTGCAGGTGCCCGCCACCACACCTGGCTAATTTTTTGTATTTTTAGTAGAGACAGAGTTTCACCGTGTTTTGATCTCCTGACCTTGTGATCCACCCTCCTCGGCCTCCCGAAGTGCTGGCATTACAGTCATGAGCCACTGCACCCAGCCAATTTTTCTTTTTTTAATAAGAGATGGAGTCTTGCTTTGTCACTCAGGATGGAATTTGTAGCACAGTAGTGTGATCATAACTTGCTGTAGCTTCAAACTCAGGCTCAAGTGATCCTTTCACCTCAGCTTCCTTCATAGCTGGAACTACATGCATGAACCACTACACCATTATTTTATTTTTAAGAGTCAGGATCTCACTGTATTGCTCAGGCTAGTCTTGAACTCCTGGCCTCAAGTGATCCTTCTGCCTTAGCCTCGAGTGGCTGGCTCCACTATGCTTGGCTCTGATATTTTTCCATAAAGCCTGTCATTCATTTATCATGGATGTATATTAATTTTGCCTTCTTAATTTCTCTCAAATTCACCTGCTTTTTGCCTACAGTCATCTACCCCGATCTGGGGCAGTGCTGTTTCTTTCCAGGGCTGTTGCTGTAGCATTGCAGTGGATCACCCTTCCTTCAGTCTTGTTCCCCTCCGGTTCTTTCTCTTCACTAGACTTTAAAAAATTTTTGAGATAGGGTCTTACTCTATTGCCCAGGATGGAGAACAATCACAGCTCACTGCAGACACGACCTCCTGGGCTCAAGTGATCCTCCCACCTCATCCTCTCGAGCGGCTGGGACCACTTGTGGTTGCTAGGATGCCTGGCTAATTTTTTATTTTTTTGTAGAGATGAGAGGTCTCTGTTGCCTAGGCTAGTCTCAAACTGCCAGGCTCAAGCAGTCCTCCTCCTTCAGCCTCCCAAAGTGTTGGGATTACAGTCATGAGCCACTGCACCTGGCCTAGTGGACTTTTAAAGCATAAATCTGTTTTGTTACTTTCCAGCTAAAAACCAGTAAGTGTCTTAGGACACAGTTTAAACTCCAAGATGGTAGGGTCCTCCCTGACGTGGGCTCCCAGCTACCCTCATGACCTGTTGTGAAATGCTGAAGGGCTCTGCAGCTGGTTGTCTGGTACTGCTGGCCTTTGCTTTCTACTTAGCATGTTCCTTCTCCCACAAAACAATCACATTCTCACACCCCCTGCTCATTCTTCAGGGCTATCTTCTGGGAAACTTTCACTAAATACTCCTCTCCTCCGAATCTGAGTGCCTGCTTTGCTCAGGTACCATGTGTTCACTGGATAAATCCTTGGTTCCTGGCACTGAGGCAGGGTTTCTGTTCCCAGGAAGCAGAGGCATGCTATTCTGCGAAAGATTGACTTGAGTTTCTCATAATACCAAGCGGTACCTGAGGGAACAACCGTCTAGCTTAAAATCCTCCCTAGCATTGTCATAGCAGTGCTACGTATTGCCTGTGATGGAAGTTTAATAACTGCTAAACGGTTCGATTAGCTTTATTTCATCAGGATTTTTTTGACTTTACAAATTGATTTATTTCAATTTTTAGGTCTAGTCTTAAGTAGAACTGGTACATATTCCTTCAAGCAGCCATTACACCTTTCATAAATTTATTATACACCTGCATTTTATAACTATTATGCTTTTAATTGTTGGCCACCATTTTAGTGCTTCTGAATTGTTATGGTTCTGAAGCAGCAGTTTTGAATTAATGCTTGGTTTTGAATTAATGCTATGACGCTTGCTTCCAGGACCCCTATGGTGTAGCTGTGGGTGGAACTGTGGGGCACTGCCTGTGCACGGGATTGGCAGTAATTGGAGGAAGAATGATAGCACAGAAAATCTCTGTCAGAACTGGTAAGTCTTGAAAATTACAAATCAGATAACATTTTAGAATCACTGAGAGATTAAAGGGTGTTAGCTTTATTTAAATTTCTGCTGCTGAAGTATACTTGGTTTTTGTAATTACCTACCTACCATCTCTTAGAGGTATTACTCTTGGTATTGCAAATATGGATTCTTTTCACTTGTGTAGAAGTTAGCAAAATACAAAGTCATTTTTATTGAATTCATAGTAGCTTCTTGTTAACATAGTATCTTAGTAAAAATTGCCATTTGGAAGTATGAGAAGTTTTGGCTCTAAAATGTGTCTTACAAGACTGGAATCATGTGTTCAGACCATATGTACTGATTCTGCTGAATATGTCCTGTGAAGCTACAGTTAGGTCTGGGGATGGAAGAATTGTCTCTTTGCTAGTCAGAAGACTTGAACATTTTCTTTTATAACTGGATTTTAAAATGAGTTATAGTTCTCCTGTTGCTTGTCAGCACTGTCTGGATTTAATACAATCCTGTCCTTTTTCAAAACAGTGCTGGAGAAAAACCTGATTCTTACTGTTCACAGTCAAGCATGTTAAGTGTTGTTCCTTGCCATGTAAAAGGGGTTGAAGTGATTCTAATTTGTTTTTAAGGTTAGTTTACTAGATTGGAAGAATAATTGGCCACCTCATTGGCTCCCTTTTCATTTTGTATAGTATTAAGGTATAGGAATTTTGCTGTATTTGACTTTTTTTTTCTCTCTTCCAGTGACAATCATAGGAGGCATCGTTTTTTTGGCGTTTGCATTTTCTGCACTATTTATAAGCCCTGATTCTGGTTTTTGACAAGCTGTTTATTCATCTGTATTTAGTTTAAAATAGATAATATTATCTCTCTGTACATAGTGTACATTACAACTAAAAGTGATGGAAAAATACTGTATTTTGTAGCACTGATTTGTGAGTTTGACCCATTATTATGTTTGAGATATAATCATTGATTCTATTTGTAACAAGGAGTTTTAAAAGAAACCTGACTTCTAAGTGTGGGTTTTTCTTCTCTCCAGCATAATTATGTTAATATGGTCCCCATTTTTGTTTTGGTGCAGAACTGTTGTGCAGTGGGGTCTACCATGCGATTTTCTTTCAGCACTGACCCCTTTTTAAGGAATACAGATTTTCTCCTTCATCACTTAGGTGTTTTAAGATGTTTACCTTAAAATTTTTCTTGGGGAAAGAATGAATTAATTTCTATTTTTTTAAAACATTTCCCTGAGCCAGTAAGCAGTAGTTTAATCATCGGTCTTTTTAAAATTAGGTGTTTAAAAAAAGAGACATATATGATATTACTGTTACATCAATAACATGATACAATAAGAACTGTCTGCCAGGTCATTCTTCCTTTTTTTTTAATTGGGTAGGACACCCAATATTAAAACAGTCAATATTTGACAACGTGGAATTACCAAATTAAAAGAGAATACTATGAATGTATTCATATTTTTTCTATATTAAATAAACAATGTAACATAGATACAATATAAATAAAAGTGGTATGACCAGTGCTTGTTTTTCCTTGTGTGTTATATACAATTATCAGTATTGATAGGCCAATTTCTAAAGCTGATGTAAAAACACTAATATATTAAACATTTGAGATATGCCTATAGCTAAACAGGAGCCAGGCATTGTTCGAAAGTATTGCCATCACCCTTAAAGTTCTGTGAGCTAGTAGGTACTAATATAAGGTTAAACAAGAAAAAACTAACTCACCCAAGGTTACATGGTAGAGTCACACCAGGCAGTTTAATTCCAGAGCCTAACATCATTCATTATGCTATGACTGCCTCGTTTTTTCATAGCAACCTCAGTCGTCACTGTCGTTCTGAGTATATTCTGACTACTGCTCCACCCAAGTAGAGTAACAGCGGCTTTCTGTCAGCCTTTTATATTCTAGAATCATATGCAGTAATATTCCCAGTAATATTCCCTAAACTGAAGGACAGTTCTACAGAAACATTCATGTTATTTGTGTGAAGTATAATAAGAGACCCAGAGCAATTCAGGTTTATGAGCTACTACAAAGGTCTACAATGTAGTTTGCAATTTGAAGAGATTGTGAAAGAACCCAGTTAATCACCCAGCACTGTAGGATGCAGCAATTGTCCTACATGGTAACTCTGTGAGGAAGATAGCTACTACCATGGAGATCTTAGAGGGGTCTTCAGCTAAAAAGTAACTTTTTTTTTTTTTT
>NW_016806198.1:3302143-3318633 GCF_001698545.2 Rhinopithecus bieti
TTTTTTTTTTTTTTTTGAGACAGAGTCTCACTCTGTTGCCCAGGCTGGAGTGCAGTGGCATGATCTCGGCTCACTGCAGCGTCCACCGCCCGGGTTCAAGCAGTTCTTCTGTCTTAGCCTCCCAAGTAGCTGGGATTACAGGCGTGCGCCACCATGCCTTGCTAATTTTTTGTATTTTTAGTAGAGATGGGGTTTCACCTTTAGTAGAGATGGGGTTTAGTAGAGATGGGGGTTTGAACTCCTGACCTCATGATCTGCCTGCCTCAGCCTTCCAAAGCGCTGGGATTATAGGCGTGAGCCACCATGCTCAGCCTACTAATACGTTGTTGTTGTTGTTGTTTTTTTTTTTTTTGAGACAGTTTTACTCTGTCACCCAGGCTGGAATGCAGTGGCACGATTTCAGCTTCCCGCAACCTCCACCTCCTGAGTTCAAGCAATTCTGCCTCAGCCTCCCGAGGTGCAGGGATTACAGGTGCCTGCCACCACGCCCGGCTAATTTTTTGTATTTTCAGTAGAGACAGGGTTTTACCATGTTGGCCAGGCTGGTCTTGAACTCCCGACCTTAGGTGATCCACCCACCTCGGCCTCCCAAAGTGCTAGGATTACAGGCGTGAGCCACCGTACCCGGCTGTTTTTTCTAATAACAGAAGAGACAATTACTTGTAGAGAGTAGGTGGTACCATCATAGCCTAACCTCAGTTCAGATAGCTTGGTCCCAATACTAGCTTCATATGCAAGTAACAACAGCGTCGCACTCTGAGGCACCACAATCTTGTAGCAGGACACAATTCCTCTGAGAATTTGGTAAGTCAGACCTAAGCTACAAAAAGTCGCTACTGCAATTAGGCTCCATAGTTGAATAAAAGAAAGGGAAATGTCATTGATTGCGATCTTAAAATATTTAATATTCTTTAAAATCCAAAATGTGATTCTTACAAGTTATGTGCCACATGAAGCAGGTGTTATTTCTTGAGAAATGCAGGTGATACTGAAAAACATAGCACTGAGGTATTTTTTATTTTTAAAATTGAAGGAAACAAAGTCTGGATCTAATTATTTTTACATTTACAAAAAAACTACTGCTTGGCTCTTTTGCTATAAGTTTAGGTTCTGAATACATGACAAGAGTATGGGAAAGAGCAGAATAGTACACGCAGTTTTAAAAGCTATGCACATCATAACCTGGAATAATGATTACACAGCAAGAGGCCTGAGTGGAGGTAGGCTAACAACATTTTGACTTTCTCCTCAAAGGATAGCGTTGAAAAACAAGTGTAACCAATTGTTACACCAAATTAAAATGGCAATATTAAATCGGTAACAAAACGATCCACATTTTATACAATATTGTATTTCCAAACATACATAGGTCATGAAAATCAGAGAACCTAATATAGCACCGTTGAAACCATTCATTATCCCTCATGCGTGTGTGCAATTCAGAATTTTGGCAGAAGACAACAAATGGAAAATGTCAGTTTCATTTCTGTAAATCAATTTGGATTTCAATTAAATCTTTGCCTTAGTAAAGGGTATTCTTATCTCAAGATCAATTAGCCGTTTTTAGCTCCACCGTTTTGGAAGTAAAAATGATGGGCTACATCTACTTTTAATTTAAAACCAAGAACCAAGCAGTAAGGACAGCAACGTCAAGAATATCACATTGAGAACCACACAGAACATTATAAAGAATTTGGTGCATGTTTTAACAACTACCAACTGATGTTAACAATGAAAAATTTACAAAGATAATTTTTTTTTTTTTTTTTTTTTTTGCACTGACTGGTTTCAATACAGCACTGAATTTAACTCATCTTTGGGCTTCAATCTTTACATAGAGTGAATATGAAAGTGCCATACTGAGGCCTTCCCCAACTTTGTACCATAGTAAAGATTTCAAAATCATTCCAGAATGGTCTAAGTGATAGCTGTTCTGGCTGACAGATTTTTTTTTTTTTAAATAAAGACATTTCCTGGCCAATTTTTTTGCTTGAAGATGATTGTCTGGTTATACAAGACATCAATCTGAAGGTAACAACTTATTTTAACTTAAGTACTGGCACAACCACTGCCAGCAGTGAACTTGTACTAGTCCAAGCCAACTCAAAAACACACATTATAAACATTTGAATGTCATTTTTAAAAGCGATGTCACAGTTTGTTTCCTAAGAAATGTAAAAGCTTTTATTTGAAAACATTGTCTTCATTTTAACCCTCAGAGTTAAGAAATGTTTTTTAGATCACTGAATTGTGGTTGACGTGCTTTAACTACCATTCTCTAAGTTGTGTGCTGTACCTAGCCTATGGGACTCCATAGCTTCTCTGAGTCCTAAAGTGGAGGATTCTGTTCTAATGCATGTGACCAAGAAGGATCCTCAAATGTCTAGGCTTCCAATATTCCAACACTGCTTTATTGGGCAGTGCTGTGTATGGAAGTTTTGTTTTGTTTTCAAAGGACCAAGTAACACGACACCATGTTAAAGACAGCAAACATTTTTTGTAGAAGTTTTCAGCCTGTATACATTATTCCACCAAATTTAAGAACTTTAAATGGATTTTAATATGGATATGATAATGACAGCCATTAAAAGATGCTATTTCTTTTACTAACATTTCCCCAGTTGGGCAAAATAGAGGCATCATGTGCCATTGGTTGTCGCACTGGCCTTTGGCTGTGTTGGGGAAGTAATCATAAAAAAAGTGCCCATAAAACAGAGAAGGCAGCAAGTGAAAACTAGAAAAAGGTTGGAGCTATATGAATCAGATTTGAAAGAAGTTATTTTTTAAATTCTTTCTTAGATGACTTGAGGAGGGAAGTGCAGGGGCATCTGGAGTTGGCCCCTCCACTGCCGTCCTGAAGTAAAGTAGGTTCAGACTGTCCGTAAAGATTATCGTGAGAGTTGGTGACTGCACCCCAAACCAGAGCCAGTTCTCTAAGAAGAATATGGTGCAAAACAAAACAAACCACAAATTAAATACATGACACGGAAATCACTTTGATGAGAAAACAGAACACACAGATATTTTAAAATACAAATAAATACATTTAGCCATTTTTATTCAACAACCCCAGAGAACTGTTTTAAAAGCAATTGCTTCTTTGAATCCCTTTCTAAATTCTTTCATAAATACTTACTAGTTTGATTGTCACTTAATGCAGCACCTCAGTGTTTGCTGGTGGTGGTGATGGAATTTCACTTAACAGTCTCTCCATAAATTATTCCACTAAATAATGTTTCCCTGAGGAAACCCAGGCAGCTTACAAAATACTGTTAAACACTCACAACAATACCTGCACAGTATTTTATTTAAGAAAAGGAATGTAGTGTTATGACATAGGGGGAAAAAACTATGCAAAACAGTCACATGGAAAGAAAGTATTTTAATTTTAAAAATCCAAGTTTGCTTAATTTCTTGTGAGCTGTTCAACACTGTTTTAAATATCCTGAATAACTGTGTCAACAAAATTCATCCCCAGTGTTTCCACAGGAGACATTAAAATTAAAGATCAAATTATACTTTTTTTCCTTTAACCAAAGTAGTCTTTTCTCAGTCCTTTTGTGCAAAATATTACAAGAGCAATTCAAATGGAAACGCTGAAATGACATGCCAACATTTCAGGGCACATTTAAAACACTCAGAATAATTCTTGAAATTATTATATTCTAAAATATTACTAGCAATCACTTTTAGATTAGTTCTGTACATCTACTCACACGGATGCAATTTTCCTAGACCTCTGAAAAATAAACAGGCTCATTGGTCTCTTTTGGTGTCCACACAATAGGCAAGATAGGTTTACAATAGTGTTTAAATCAAACTAGGCATCTACAATCTCTTGACTCCACCACATTCAAAACAAAAGTCAAAGTTCATTTGGCTATCTTGAAATCGCTCCCATAAACCAACTACGGTTCACTGGATCTAAACATTTCTCAGAAATGTGTCATTTTATATAATTTCACCTAAGTGATGATTTGGGGATCCTTTAGAAATGGTTAACGCCTAAGAATAAACTTTATCAAAATGAGTAATTGCAATAAAGTGCTTGTTACAGTTCCAAATGATGCTTTTAGACTGTGGTATGTTGTTTTAAAAGTGTGTGCTATTCCTTCCGTAAAGGATCCCCAGGCATGAGAGTTGGGTCTTCTCACCTGTCTCATAAAGCAGCAGCACTATCTTTTGGTAGGCTGACAATAGGCACATTACCCATGCGGATGAGGCTATACTAGTGCTATGGCAAAAAGGGAAGTAAATTAGAAAAGTGGGAGGCATGTAGAGGGTTCCTATTATACTCATAGTTATATACAAATATATTAAATATACTATAAAAATAGTCGATTCTATTCCTTTGCAATTACTTCAGAAGCTCCTTTTAGAAGAAAGCTCACCCAGTCCAAACTTAAAAGGTTCTCTTTCTCCAAACACTTAAAATGGCAAGTGCCTTTGTGCTGTTTCTTCTCTACCATTCAGAAATTTCAATCAGCCTGTCCTGGCTAGAAAGACTCACTCAGCAACATTAATATCCAGTGTTTACCCCTTCCAACAGGGACTCCCGTGGGACTAAGACAGGGCCACAGGTAATTGGAAAGGTTATAGACTTGAATGAGTTTTACACAAATATTCATCAACAAACTTTCAATTACCAAAGAAACAAAGAAAAAAGCAGAAATACTAAAGTAAAATGCTATTTGCATTCCACTTTTTAAAAAGTTTGCCTCAGTGTAGTGGAAACATCTGAAAACATGTTGATTAATATCCAGTTTAAAAGAATTTTCACTTGTCTGCGTAGAGTACTATTTTAAGGATCCCCTTCTAAGGCTTCTTGAACAAGGGTTCTCCCTTCAACACAGTGCTCTTGATGGAGCTGGACTGCTTCAGTGCTCCTAACGTCAAGCAGACTGCTTTAAGGCAATGACCAACAACTATAGCACTTCTGAAGAATCCAAATATTTTCACTATTTTGCACTGAATATCTACAACAAACTATTCAAAATCACTGGCATCTTGTTATGACTAGTACATTCCTAAGCCAGATACAAATGACAAAGGAGAGCACAGCACTCTCAAGTTACCCCTGGAATTTGGGATGCTGGAAGGCTAGACCGTAGTTATTTACTCACATGCTACCGGCATCTCCCATACTTGTTCCTCCAATATTTTCCACTCAAAAATGAAGTACTTAAGTGTCTGGGTTCTGGTTTGACACCGCTCTGAGGAGCAACTTTATTAACCTTGTAGTTCTCACTTGCATTTGTTGAACAATACTGACTCCCCCAAAACTATGATAACTGTATATCCAAAGCACGGTAACTGCAGAGCAGCTAGCATTTTCCTGAAACTCAATAGTTTCTTACCTAAAAGTACCACCCAGAATAAGTGTTTTAAGAAAGATGAATACCTGTGAGAGTAAAGCAGAGGGAAGAGACTTTTTTTTTTTTTTTCTCTTTAAGCTGGAAGGTGTTTCTATTTGGTGTCTTTAAATGATAAAGATTTGGGATTTTAACTAACAGCTTTGGCTATAGAAATGAATGAAGAACAGACACTGCTGAATCTTCATTTGAATGCTCAAGTTTCATGGGGCAGGGTGTGGGGCGGGATAGCTTTGCAACCCAAATTTAAGAGAAGCAGGAGGAAAACAAAGCAGCAAAGAGGCAGCTGGTGCTTACTACTTCTTCCACTACTACACTTCAGACTGACAGAAAAGCAGCTAGCTGCTCCTTTAAATTAGCAATGGTTAATTCTAAGCAGGAAAAGATGAGCTATGAAGAGCAGTAAGAATCATAAAGAAAAATTTTAATTTTTTCCCCCAACTATTTGTGGAGATGGGAAATAATGGAAGGGGCTGGAGTAGGACAATGTGAGTAAACAGTTTACACGTTTACCTGGGGCTTGTCTTATGCTTTGTTGCTGTCAACCTAAGTAGTACTCACAGTTCACCATCTTTTAAGTGTGGTATGTAGAGGACATGCCTTAATATAATAGTTCTTCATATCTTTTGTTAGCTAAATCCATATCACTAGGAATTGCCAATAAATAAATGAGGCACAACTCAGATATATATGGAATGGCATAAGGTTAAGAAAGGCAATTTGAAAGGGGAGAAGAACAATCCTTTTGCCATATTCCACAACATCCCCCTTGTCTGTGTACGTATGCTCAGGTACATACGTATTCTGACAACTATTCTTGATATTCATGGGAATGTGGGAAATCTCTACTGGATGGTCACTGAGCTAGAAGAGCTCCTTGATATGTTAATTACTGATTGGTATCTAGTCGCACTTCTTGTGTAGAAGGTAAGTACCAATTTTCTTTGGTTGTTTTCTTTTTCAACATTAATGTTCAAAGTAATTGTGGCCAGGTAGAATTTTCTGCAGAAAGACAAAGTATATGCCTTAAGGATAACAGCAAAGCAGAGGACAGAGAAGTCTTAAGAACTGGCTTAGCATTCCCCTGACCTCTTTACCTAGCAATTCTGCATTTAGATCAATTTTCATTGTTCAGAACCTTTTCTGTTTTAACAACCTCAACTCTGTTACACATTTTCTTTTGAGGTCAATTTTGATTTATTACACTTGTTGTCCTCTCCTCCCTTTCCTCAGTAACAACTTTTTTATATTCTAATAATGTATTTTCTACTAATCTTCTTTTGTTCTATCACTGTAAATTTCATTAGTACCATAAAATCTATAAAGTGTTTTTAAAATGTATGTAACTTGTATTGGAATTTACTACTTTTAGAATATGATATTGCTCAAGGAAATCTTAGTTCATGTTTAGAAGGCATGTGAGTTACAATATTTTAGTGTTGTAGTGAAGGCATAGCCAAATCCCTATCCCTTCTTTTTTTCTTTTGTAGGAATATCAAGATCATATTGAGCAAATATTTCTGGTAAATTCTTAAATGACTAACTTTAAAGAAAAATGCTGATTTAGGAAACAATTTTAGGATCACATTAATAACTATGATAGTGTTAGGTTGTCATTTTTTATTTCTAAATTATTTGTATCTCCAGTCCAAGAGACTGATAGCAGTCTTCAAAGGAACTTATTAGGAGACTAATAATGACACTGACACCCACATGCTGTTAAAAAGGTACTAAGGTTTTAAAACTGCTACGGAAACTGGACAATGAGTTCAAGATGGTGAGTTATCACCTGAATTAAAATCAAGGCACTATGGGGGTTTTCCCCCTCAAATAACCCTGAATCATTTCTGACTAAAAGAAGCACTGAAATTGTGAAGGATAATAAAAAATATTTCAACAAATCTCAAAAGTTAAAATTCCCATGATTGAGAATGTTAAAAAGTGCCTAAAATGTTTTGTGTGCAAATTTTACCTCTATAACTGAAACATTCTTGAAATTACTTTCAGGCTTGTTGAAAACCATTTACACAAATATTTCCAACTATGAACTATAACAAAATAGGCAATCAAAACTCCCAACCACCTAAAATAAAGCAGTGCAAATCCTGTTCTCAAACATAATTGAAAAATAATGAAATGAGGGATATTTCTGAGTAACTTGAAAATCCTGTTGTATCAATAATTTAACCTGAAAAAAAAAGATCCACTCCCAGCAGCACATCATACCTCACTGAACAAACTGTGACATCACAGCCAAAGTATGAACAAAAAAACTTGTGCCCCGGAAAAGTGAACAGAACACTACTGTGTTGTAAACAAAAGGAAAAACAGAGGATGGATCAGTTTGCACATGGTGTCAGAATCTCAGGAAAGGTGCTCATACCTGAAAGGAAGAGATAACGCTTTCATGCAGCATACAAAATGTTTTGCTTTCTCTCCTTTTATCCAGACATACACATATTTTTACATCATCTGTACATAGAGAATTTGAACCCACACAACATTCTGAAAGTAATTACTGTTCCATCATTATCTGAAAAGGGAGAGGGGTCAGGGGAGGGGGTCGCTACCAAGTCTACTGGACTGTCTTCATGGCATCACTGTAAGCAAACCCCTGACATGGCAGTGGTACGTCCTCTGTAACACTTGGTAAGAGGCACAGAACCACTAAAAGTTACTAACAGCATTAGTGCCTTTCTGATTCCCTGGAGGTCATTTCATAGCTGAGCTTCTTAACATTTGGCAACATATTCTTTTTCCATCAACAATATCCGGGCAACTAAAACACTGTCAGAATTGGCTATGCCCCTATGATCAGCTCCTGCTGGCTGGTATTTAATGTACATCGGTAGCACTAGGCAGCATTTTCTCTGCCAACTAATTCCAGGAACTAGAACACTCAATACCGCATCTCATGAAACTGCTGGAACTTTTCCTCCTTTCCTCAGGTCATTTGAGTAACTCTTAATGGGCCATCCCCTTCCTCCCTTGATGTCAGAGAGGAAGCACGTGTGCTACTGTGGTTGAACCTTGGAAGGGTCGGGCAAGCTGTCAGTCCTGTGCCGGCTGAGTTGCTGCTGTTGCTGAGACTGATGTTGCTGGTGATGTGACTGAGAGAAGGTGCTCTGTTGTAGAGGAAATGCAGCAGAGAGGATGAGCTGAGTTGAGGGATTCCCATGGAGCAACCTAGAAGTCTAAAAAACAAATGGATTATGCAGCATTGCTTTACTCCCTTTATGCCACCCACACAAGATTTACTCACACTCTCCCGTCCATAGGGACAAAATCCTTAAAATTCTACATAATGCATATCACTTTCATTCTCTGGTTTAAAAATTCTAATTTGGAAACTGCTTATGAGGCCTTCCCTCTTTCTGAAAGTATGAGAGTTTCATTTTTTACAGGAATCTCAGCTGCAGATTTTATGGTATAGAAAACAATCTATATCTTGAGCCAAATCACACATGTTCTTTCACTTTATGTCCTAAAGACCCATATTTTAAATTATAAAATTTGAGCATAGTTATGACTATATGAAAAACAAATACTCCTAGGCCAAACAGACAATGCCTTCTGCACACAGGTTCGCTCAGCTGGTTAGAGCGGCACAGTTAAGCCGCCAGGAGCATGGGCCCTGAGGTAGACTGAATGGTTCAAACTTGGGCTGCCCTACTTACCACATGTGTGACCTGGTCAAGCTGTTTACTTCTCTGGGCCTCAGTTTCTTTCTTTACAAAATAGGAATAACAGTGCCTACCACACTGGGCTCTTAATAAAGATTAAATATTAATATTATTTAAAAGCATCATAAATATGAAGGCAAAGTTGGAGCCTTAGGTCCAGTAAGTAGCAGTGTAGTATAAAGACAGACAAAACAAAATGAAAAAAGGCACAGGATTTGCAGACAGAAGCCCTGCATTTGAGTTTTGCTCTGCCATTTACATAAGTAAGCTGTGTGACTTTGGGCAAGACTCAAATATATGAGCTTCCGTTCCTTTCACCAAATTTTTACTTCTGACGTGCTGTTCGTTAACGTGAAACTCTTGGATACAAAAAAAGTTAACAGAAAGAAAGTCAACTTTTACAATGAAAGTCCTTTCCCCATTACTGACAGTACAACTTGATGCAGGGTTCTTAATTTCAAAATGGAGCTGTGGTGGGTGATTTTTGCAAATGTACATGAAAGAAACGTGCACACACACACACACAAAAGAGCAAATCCCTGAGGAACCTTACAGACGACTACACCTTGTCAAGGACCTTCAGAGTTTTCTTTCGCTCTTTGTTATTAGGAAAAGCTGTGTAAGGCAAAGACTTCAGGATACTTATGAGCCTTATAAGATTACAACAGGAGCATGTTTTAGAACTAGGTATAATATAATTTAGAAAGGCCAAATTGTGTATTTATTAACTACGTACAAGTGTATTTATGAGAGATGCTGCCTATCTTATTTCTCTGTGGGCCCTATGTCTTTGGGATGCTAATTTTTTTTTTTTTTTTTTTTTTTGAGAATGTTTATTCTTTTAAGGGCCTTTGTTCCTTGATAAACTTAGAACACTGAGATGTTAAGGCAGGTCCTCTCCTTTTTTTAGCTTATGCTTCATTCTCATTGGATATATTTTCCCTACATAATAATTTAGAACTTGTTTTAAATTCTTGTTATTTCTTTATTTGTAACAGTAGCTACCCCAGTTATGTCTGCAGCATAGGCTTAAGGTCTAAGAGACTGTATGACTATCCGATATTATGGCAACTAGCCTGTTTTAGTTTTCCACATCACAGACAAGGATTATATTTGGACCAGCACACAAAGGGTAACAAATTAAGACTATATTTATGCCCGAATATAGAATACAATAATCACATCACATGTTGTATAACTCAGAAATGAATGATAAGTGCCCGGCCTAGATGAAGTGGTCTCTAGCACACTTCCAGGCTAGCCCACATTCAAAATTGCTCCAGCCACGCCAGAGGGGAAAAGGCGGATTTCTAGTGAGGATCCTGAGGTCCAGACAAGGGTTTTGTTCATTTCTCTGATGAGGATCTCGCCCTAGTGACTTTCTTCTGTATCCCATAGATAAGGAGAGACCGTCTGATTTATCTACATGATATCTGTGTCTATATTTTGGCTAATCCAAGTGTCTATGTCATTTGTCAATACAGCAGTCACAAATAACAGCTATGTGCCTTGTCTTTCTTATATTCAGTGATTTACAAGCATTATTAATCCATGAGGTATCAACTATTATAACCTCCACTTTACACATGACGTTTAGCAAGAGTAAGCAACCTGCCAAAGGTCACGCAGTACGTGGTGCAACAGTGACTCAACCCCAGGGCAGCTAGACTTTGTAGCCCAAGTTCTTAGCTATACATATACTTAGCTCATACATATACTACAATTCCACGGTATTTCTCCTCTGATACTAATTTATAACTGAAAAATTATAAGATTGAATTCAATAAAATAATTTAAGGTAACACCCATACCAGTAAAAAGAAATCCCTGCTCTGTACGGAGTAGAATTTATGATTGGCTAGAAAAAGGAGGAAAGAGGTACTTGCTTAAGTTCCAGAAACTCTAGCCAGAGACTGAGAAAACAGGTGGGCAGGAAATAGGCCACTCACTCTGTCCAGCAATTCTGATAACTGGGTATACCCAAAGGCAGGTCTAAAGTCTTCCAACGACTGAGCAAGGGAAGAAAAAAAACTGCCAACCAGGACAAGCTTTCTATCTTTGTAGAGATTTAAAATGTACAATAAGCTTTTGTGAATTTTTCACATCACTCACAAAACTGTTCACTTAATGCTTAATTTCATTACATGAAAGTAATGAGTTTGAAGCAGCTTCCCCATGGGGAGAAGAATTACCTGTAAAAACTGTTGCGGTGGCTGGGTCAGCTGAGCCTGAGATGGTTGCTGAACTGAAGTGAGCTGCTGCTCCTGGGAGCTCTGCTGCTGCTGCTGCTGTGTTACTGACAATGTCTGTGACTGTTGCTGTTGTGTAGCAAAAGTAGGATATGCAGTCACCACCTGGCCCATGAGCATAGTACTAGGTACCATGACTGCCCCACAAGCTACAGGAGCAGTCACTAATTTGGTCACAAGTTGTTGACCTTGAGAAAATCTGTTAGAAGAAAGAAGGAAAAAAATTGGAGTCCAAAGTACAAGGTATACATCATAAAAGGCAGTGGAGTAAATACTTACCTAAGATAATACCCAATGACATTGCCAATTTAGTTTTTCAAGGTCTGTATATTTCTACTTTGTTTCATTTTAAAAGATTCCCTTTGGTATAACAGTAAAACAAACAATTCATACAGCAAGATCAACGTGTAACAAAAATACAAAACGTTTTTGGATATCCACATTCAAAAGGATAAAGTTAGATCCTTACCTCACATCACAGACAAAGATTAACTTGAAATGGACCAAAGACCAAAACATAAGAGCTAATGCTATAAAACTCTTAGAAGAAAACATAGAGGAAAAGCTTCATGACAATGGATTTAGCAATAAGTAGCAACTGACATTAGCAGTAATTTCTTGGATATGATACCGAAAGTACAGGCAACAAAAGAACAGATAAACAGATAAACTGGACTATATAAAATTAAAAATCTTGTGAATCAAAGGGCAGTATCAACAGAGTAAAAAGGTAACTCTCCCATCCCACAGATGGGAGAAAATAACTGCCTATCATCTTTCTGATAAGGGATTAATAACCAGAATGTCTAAGAGCTCCTTCAACTCACCAACAATCAACCCAATTAAAAAAATGGGCAAAGGTCAAACTTGAACAAACGTTTCTCCAAAGAAGATACACAAATGGCTAATCAGCACATGAAAAGATGCTCAACAACACTAATCATTATGGAAATACAAATCAAAACCACAACAAGAGGCTACTTTATACCCAACAGGATGGCTATTATAAAAGACAACAACAGAAAATGACCAGTGTTGGCAAGCAAGTAGAGAAATCTTGCGCAGTGCTGGTGGGAATGTAAAAATGGTGCAGCCACTATGGAAAACAGTATGCAGTTCCTCAAAAAATTTACTATAGGAATACTATATGAAGGAATTCCACTTCTGCTTACATAACCTCCCAAAATGAAAGCAGGGACTCAAAGAGAAATTTGTACACCCATAATCATAAGCAGTGTTATTCACAGGAGCCAAAAAGTAGAAGTAACCCAAGACTCCACTGACAGATGGAATGAATAAGCAAAACACAGTAGAGTGGAATATTACTTAGCCTTAAAAAGGAAAGAAATTCTGACAACTGCTGTAACATGGATGAACCCTGAGAACATTATCCTAAGTAAAATAAGCCATTCACAAAAGGACAAATACTGTATGATTCCATTTATATGAGGTACTTAGACTAGTCAAATTTACAGGGACAGAAAATAGAATGGTGGTTGCCAAGGACTGGGGAGAGAAGAATGGGGACTTGTATAATGGGTATGGAGTTTCTGTTTGGGAAGATGAAAAAAGTTCTGGAGATGGTTAGGGGAGATGATAACAATTGTACTCAATGACAAGGAACTGTGTACTTTAAAATGGTTAACATGGTAACTTTTATGTCATTTGTATTTTGCCACAATAAAATTTTTTTTAAATCTATAAAAAAAGAACCTTTTTCTTTTTATAAAATTACTAGGTACCAGGGAGTCAGATACATGTGGCATATGATTCATCTGCTACACTGGCATACAGTTCAAGAATAAACAAAGCTATCATAATGTAATTTTTTTAAACTCTAGGTTTACAGAAGAAATTTACACAAAATTGTATCTTATAAATATAATTCAAAACCAAATGACATTCAAACAGTGAATAAAACTCCTCTCAATTTATGAATTTATCAATGCAGCATAGCATCTGCTGTGCTAGAATTCATTAATTTTTCCCTCTTTCCCTGCTTCCTTTTGCTTATTGAAATGAAAGAACAATAACAAAAAAAAAATGATGCTTCTTTGTAGAACAATATTATTTCCATTTGCCTTTTCTGTGAGATGAAGTTAGTTTATAACATTGGTCATTACAGTGAGATATGACCCTAACATAGATGTGGCATGACATAACTGTACTTACAAACTGTTTAAAGTATATAATATTACACTTAGTACAGATCTTGAAAATAAAATACTGTATTTTATATATTACACAACCAAATACTTTAATGCAAAACAATAAAGAATTAAAATTGTCCATATTAAGAAAGCCCAAAGAAATAAGTAATATTTACAAAGTACACTTAGTCACAGAAGCGCTAAGTGCTGATTTCTCTGGAATCTTAAATGAAATTAACATCTGAATTAGCCCATGGCTCACTGGTAAATGTGATAAGAACATTTTCTTTAATCTGCTTTCATGTAACTCACACTTCTGCAGCTTTGTATACACGACTCCCTCTGCCCAGAATGCTTCCCTAGACTCTGTGCCCACACCCACACCAAAAGCCAAGCTCTGGAAGAGTCCGGGCAAGTATCTCTGCCTTAGTGAAGCTTTTCTGACCACACTTTTATTCACCTGCTTGACTCAACCCATGAAACTGCTTACAAAACAAAACAACAAAACAAAACAAAAAAACAAAACAAAAAACTGCTCACTTCCTCCTCTCTTTAGAATACTCTAAAGTATTCATCATACCAAACAATACTGATTTGTTTATCTTTCTATTGCTTTTACTAGTCTGGTCTTTCCCTTGGGGAAGGGACGATGCCATACTCATCTAGGTAGGCCTTCAAATGTTTGCTAAGATGTGGTTTCTGTCCTCCTCAATAGACAGATGTTCAGGGAAATGCAACTTAAAACCACAATTAAATACCACCTTACCCCAGCCAGACTGGCCATTATTAAAAAGTCAAAAAACAATAATGTTGGCGCAGATGTGGTGAAAACACTTACACACTGCTGGTGGGAATGTGAGATTTCTCAAAGAAGTAAAAGTAGATCTACCATTTGATCCAGCAATCCCACTACTGGGTATCTACCCAAAGGAAAAGAAGTCACTGTATCAAAAAGACACCTGCATACATATGTTTATCGCAGTACAATTCACAATTCCAAAGATATGGAATCAACCTAAGTGCCCATCAACCAATGAGTGAAGAAAATATGGTATGTATACACCATGGACTACTACTCAGCCATACAAAATAGAATAAAATAATGCATTCTGCAGCAACTTGGATGGAGGTGGAGGCCATTATTCTAAGTGAAGTAACTCAGAAATGGAAAACCAAATACTATATATTCTCACTGGTAAGTGGGAGCTAAGCAAAGGCATACAGAGTGATATAATAGACTTTGGAGGAGGATGGTGGGGGTGAGGGATAAAAAAACTATATATTGGATAGAATGGGCACTGCTCACGTGATCAGTGCACTAAAATAAGTCATAGATGGTTGTTTTTCCAGAGCAGGCCACAAAACCTTTCTGTAATACATGTTTAAGCACTTGAGCATTGAAATGACAACACCAAGCTCTGTGTTCAGAGCTCCCTCCCTCATCACCTTAGCTAGCTATAGACCCCTTGGCTAATTACTGAAAATTCACTTTTTTCTCATCTGGGAAATAAAAGAAGGCCTTCATGTACATTTTCTTTTAATAAATGACAATTTGAGACAATATATTTTGAGCATTTAACAAACTTAAAAAAGGTAAGCTACCCTAACCACTGTTACTACATGGACATTCTCTAGCATCTATATTGAAAAGACAAAAGCTTCACAGTGACACAGAGCCTGTCATAAACCTTTTCTAACAATGTGCCGTAGAATCTGTATTCTATAATATCTTGTAGCATATTTTTGGACAAGAAACAAAATTTGTTGTTACCCTTTAATTATGAAGTCTTTAAACAATGAATAAATTCTGTGTTTATTTCAAATTTAAGAACACTGGCTGCAGTGAGCAACACATTAAAGTCACATTAAAAAATTTGATTAAAAAATCAAATTATTGTTTTCTAATTAAATTGGTTTACAATTTTCAAAATAACAAATGAAATACAACAACTACCTTATCTGCCTGTCCTGAGTGAATGTAGTTACGGCAGCACTCTGGGTACTGTTTTGTGGCATACTAGATGGAATCTGGACCATGCTTCCGGCTGCAGGCTGAGAAATCACCATAGTGTTATACAGTGGTGCTGTGAGAGTGCTCTGTGTCTGACTGGGTAGAGATGTTTGCTGACTGTGCCCACTCAGTACATTTTGTTGACTCTGTTAAAAATAAAGAGAGATTTTATAGACAGATTAACTGAAAATAATTATTTGGGAAGTATGCTAGAATTCATTATTCTAACAATATGACAATATGACAGAGAAAGAAGTGGCAGGATATATTACTCTTGGAGAAATATAACCACAAAGGAATGACTGGTGGTAATTGAGAATGAATTAGTCTTGAATATCTTGCTGGAAGGCAAGCTATGACTTTAGAAAGAAGTGTGACTATAATAGAGATGATATAAAATATACCCGAAGAATTTCTGTTAAATGCCCAAAGTGAATAACTAATTAGTGGGTATTTTTCTATTTTTCATTTAAATCCTTGGGATTTACAGTCACAGATGTACAGTAATTGCCAATATTTTCTGGAAAAGTCAATAAACCATTACTGCCCCCTGCCCCAACAGTCTATTCTGCACCAACAGGCTTCCTGGTCAGCCTCTTGAGCAAGTCATACCTTTTTAACATACAGAAATAGTTAAGTTACAGTAACTTGGTATAATTACTAGACTACATCTTTAAACAGATTGTGACATATTTTAAAGCTCGGCTGGGTGCAGTGGCTCATGCCTGTAATCCCAGCACTTTGGGAGGCTGAGGTGGGTGATCACCTGAGGTCAGGAGTTCGAGATCAGCCTGGCCAACATGGTGAAACCCCATCTCAACAAAAATACAAAAATTAGCCCGGCGTGGTGGCGGGTGCCTGTAATCCCAGCTATTCAGGAGGCTGAGGCAGGAGAATCGCTTGAATCCAGGAGGCGGAGGTTTCAGTGAGCTAAGATCATGCCATTGCACTTCAGCCTGGGCAATAGGAGCAAAACTGTCTCAAAAAAAAAAAAAAAAAAAAAAAAAAAAAGAAAAAAATTTTAT